>NC_137017.1:32403765-32496265 GCF_032717465.1 Coenobita brevimanus
GTGCTCTCCATTCACTCACCACTTGTCAAATCTAAAGCCGTAGGTGTCTAATATAAACATTTCACTCAGGCATCAACCAGCCAGATCTCTTCCTCACTTTTGATTTCCACATTCAGTCATAAGTCTGGTTTTCCTTAATTCACCTGTCACTTCAATTTGCCATCTGTTAAATCTGAATGAGTCCTTAGATGTTTAGTACAAGCAAACTTTCCGCCACTCAGAGACATGGTAGCATTCCTTCACCTTCCCTGTCTGCTTCCACCCCCCACCCCCCCACATAAAGCTGGTTTTCATTAACATATCAAGTTTACATCCACTGTCAGACCAACCTTAAGAAGTGCCCAGTATAAACAGGCATTCCACTCACTGCATGGCAGTGACATATCAGTCCCTTGAATCCAGATGACTCCCAGTTTAGTTTATTTTTGCTATTATCGGGCAAGTTAATTACGTTTACAGCAGACTTCGAACGCGGGAGTTATTTATGTAACTCACTATCTGTTGGTTCTCATAATCTCTGAAGGTAATTGTCTGTAGGTAGTAAGAACATAAGAAGAGAGGATAACTGCAGTAGGCCGGTTGGCCCATGCTAGGCAGCTCCTAGAAGAGTAACTAAACTACTAGAATGAGATAAGGATAGCAAAGAAGAAGGCTTTCCCCCGCCCTCCAAACCCTCCAGCCGAAGCCGGCAGGAAAAAGTCAGAAAGAACACCACGCCGTATAGAAAAACTGGCGTGGACATTTTACAGGAAAGTGTGAAAGGAGAATAGAGACTATCATAGTGTAACCTGAAAAGAAAATTTTTTTGAATTAGTATTGGTTATAAGATTTTCTTTATTCTATATCCAATATCCTATATCCACCCCTTATTTGTCATATGCTTATCTAGCCTATGCTTGAAACTCTCAATGGAAGAGACAGCAACTACTTTACTAGGTAGCTTATTCCATTCGTCTACTACTCTATTACCAAACCAATTTCTACCGATTTCCTTACTGAAACGGAATTTTTCTAGTTTGAAACCATTATTTCTAGTTCTATCCTGTATGCTCACTTTAAGTACCTTGCTAATATCTCCCTTATTTATACCATTCATCCACTTAAACACCTCAATTAAGTCTCCCCTTACTCTACGCCTCTCTAGCGAATGCAGACTTAGTCTTTTCAGTCTGTCTTCATACGAGTATGACAGGTTCCGGACGTCATGTATCATTTTAATCATTCTTCTCTGTACATTTTCTAACGAATTAATATCCATTCTATAGTAAGGACACCAGAATTGTACTGCGTAGTCTAAATGTGGCCTAACTAATGCTAGATAAAGTTTTAGTATTACTTTAGATGATCTATTGCTCACGCTTCTCGAAATAAATCCTAGGACCCTATTTGCTTTATTCCTCGCATTAATGCACTGTTGCCTTGGTTTAAGGTCGTTACTAATCATAACTCCTAGATCTCTCTCGCATTCCGATTTGCTAATTTCTTTGTTATCTAAGCTGTATTTAGTATCTCCAGTGGTCTTGCCTACGTTAAGTACTTTACATTTTTCAACGTTTAATTCCATTTGCCAAGTTTTAGACCATTTGGACAATGTATCGAGGTCTTTTTGTAAGTTATGGCAATCGTCAGTAGAGTTAATGATACGCCCTATTTTTGTATCGTCGGCAAATTTGCTGATTCTGCTATTGACTCCTAAGTCTAGATCATTTATATATATGATAAATAATAAGGGACCGAGTACTGAACCCTGTGGTACACCGCTAGTTACTAATCCCCAGTCCGACTTAGTTCCATTTGTTAATACTCTCTGCTTTCGTCCTTTCAGCCAGGAATAAAATAAGCACGTTATCAGATTGAAGAAGTTAAGTCCTTTGCCTCGTAATCCGTTTTAACAATCTTATCACCATGCACATTCACCTGGATAATTCCTAAGTCTTCGTTGACATCTTAAAAAAAAAAAAAAAAAAAAAAAAAAAAATAATAATAATAATAATAATAATAATAATTGACCTGCGATGTCTGAAGTCAGCATACATTCCACTGCCATCCAGCAACATACAGTAATAATTTGTACAGTCGGGGAAAGTTCCACATTACCCACCTCCCGAAGCACTGGTGTGAGACAGGTGAATGTGGGGCGGCAGCCAGACCTCATATGTCTGGTAACTGAGAGTATGAAGGAGGGGGAGGCGGGGGATTGGGCTCAGAGGAGAGTTTAGTGATAGACTGGGAATCACGTGTACAGTAGGTCAGCAGTGTTTGACTTGGACGGTGTGTTGGAGTTACTGGTACTTTGATAAGGATAGATGACAATATAATGCTAGAATTTTATGGAAAAGATTACGTAGATGTTGGTAGAGTTATTGTTGTCAGGAAAGGTTTGGAAGTTTGCTGGGTTCGGACAGAGGTTTGAATGCTTTCACTCGCAAACATTTCCAGTGTTATTCTGGTAATTATTCATTTCGAACTTAGTCTAAGGTAGTGTGTAATAATAGTATTCACGGTAGTAGTAGTAGTAATAATAATAATAATAAACAACCTGTATGAGCGATTAACAGGTTTTTCGTTTTCCCTTAGACAATATGACGTGCGAAGTCGTAATTATAAGATCTGTCTCTATCATTCCAATCGAACATTACTAAACGAAGGCATAGAAGCCTACCTTTGACAGTAAACATGGATTGATACTGTGACATGAGCAACTCCCCCCACTCACAGTTACCAGACAAGTGGTTCTGGCTGCTGCTTCGTGACTATACGTCGACCACCAATGCTTCGAACAGTGGGTAATGCGGAACTTTCCCTGACTACCTCTTCCCTGCATCAAAACTTCAGCGTGCAAGATCACCTTAAGCGATTCCTCGACAAAGGACCAACCATTGAGTAACAAATGTATGTCTTCCCTACAGCGTAACTACATTTTTTTTTTTCTCTCTCAAAATTATGCGACCGCGATAGTCATTCCTCACATGAAAACTTCACCACAGTCACTGCTCAACACCACCAACCATATCAGTAACGCATTGTTATTAATTGTACGTTTTCCCTACCTCACAGCTTCATAATGCAGTATCGGTTTAGCTATTCCTAGACCATCGAGTAACGTGTAGTAATGATTTGTCCGTCTTCTCTACCTCATCGCTTCACTGTGCGGGATGACTTCAGTCGCTTTTTGACACTGACATTGCTTCCAGCGCAATTAGCAGCACGGCCACTCACGCCGACCAGTCACTGTCTTTCGCCCATTCATGGGGATCCTTACCGCAAAACTCTCTTGAATGGTGTTTAGTTTCCACAGGTCTTGACTCCTCGGCTTGTAATCTAACCTCTTATGTACGATGACGTAGTTTTATTCCTATGTCTAGAGGCTTTTATTCAGCTTACGATACTGTAGAGTTTTCCAACTGGAGGGGTGTGATACAGCCTTAGTTCCTTCTTTGTTAGGGGCTCACCCAGATTGACAAAACTCGTGTGGTAGGTGCAAAAAATTGACAATTTTCGTACTGGAGCTGAAAACGTTAATGCTGTATGGAGATGTTTTCCTGTAGCGTGCTGAGACATATTTGTAATTTTATGCTCTAGCCAATTGTTCTTTGAAACAGCTAAGCAGAATCGATGCCTCAGACATTTTCACTGAAATAACCGAACAAAGATGAGAATGCGATGAAAAGGGATGCCGCAGACTTCCCATCACAATGTTATCGTGGCACACACCCTAGCGGTACGTGAGGTTATCATATGGCATTTGTCTTATGGCTGGCTGTTAATTGGCGTGAGATTACTGAGGGTTGTTTACGTAGTGTCGACTGCGGACGAACGTGACTGTGTGACGGCGTTGGTGATTCTGGGGCCTCCCCTCCTACCCTGGCCTTTCCCTTGCCAGCTTCGTTTTATTTGCCTTCACTCTTACAGCGGGAGTCTGGCCTGGTGACAGCGGGAGTCTGGCCTGGTGACGTTTCTTCACTCTTCTGCTCCTTTTAGCCTTGCAGGCGTTAAGGGTTCCTTTTTTCTGCTCACACTTCCCTTCTCTTCATTTTTTATCGAACTGGTAACCTCTTTCCCCCCACTAGCTTGTGTCTTCAGTAATTTAGCCATTCGTTACAAATTATGCACTTCAGTGACTTTATTCTTATCGAAGACGTTTGGGTGGGTGACCTACAGTATTTTATCGTTTCCCATTCAAGTAGCTGAGTTGTATATCGATAAATTTAGGCTATCACATTAGCGTCACTGTTCCTTATCTCTGGTACGTCGTAGGTTAGTCGTGCTATTTGTCGTGCCTCATCCCTTCCCCTCCTTGCTATCACGGCTGACGGGGAGATGAATAGCGGCGGTCATATTACAAAAGAGGAAGGGATGGAAGATCGGGTGCAGAGAGTACGACATCCCAGCGTACGTTTGTGTATGTGTGTGTGTGTGTGTGTGTGTGTGTGACGGAGGGGGATGGGGGACTAGGAAGATTATGGTCGATGTTTGTCTCTTCTCAGTTCCACAACCCACTTTCACCTAAATCCATCATCGCCACGACCGATCATTTGCATCGTGGACTAAAGTGGGAGTGTGGAGAGGACTGGAGAGGGTGTTTTGGACGAGGTGAAGGAGGCTGCGGACGTGTGTTGGGGACTAGAGGATATAAGGTCTCGCCTGAAGTTACAAACAGAGTGGATTGTGTTTGGAATGGCGGTAGACATAACACTGGAAATTTGCGTTCAGGCAGTTATATGAGGTAGATAGATAACTTGTTGATGGGGGTAGAAATGTCTGTTTGTCTATTGCCAAACGCTTTAATCCCTTTGGGGCTGACAACAAACAAATTGCCTCCATGTCGTCCTGTCCTCCGCCATTTCGCTGCCCTGCTTCCAGCTCACACCCCGTTCTCCCACATACCTCTCCACTCCATCCCTTCATCTCATCCTTGGCCTCCCCCTGCTTCTCTCCCCCTCCACCTCACTCACATTCACTCCTCGTCAGTCTCTCTGTGGAATATTGTTTTTATTCCCCCTTGTGTAAGGAGACCATGTTAGGGACTCGAGTATGTATGGCCTTGACTAGTTATAAATGGCGCGGATTGTTTGGAATTTCGCCAGTCATAACACTGCTTCCTATCGAACAGGAAAAATGTGAGATAGAGGCATAGCACATGGATTAGTACCGATTTTTTCGTTTTTATGACAGGTGTATGGAAGCTGTATTGCTGTCTTGATTATGTAAGGTCAAGGGTAGTTGTAAACAGCGAACCAGGTTTGGAATTTCGCCAGTCATAACACTGCTTTGCTGTTATGCCTTGTGGTAATAATCGGTTATGTGAGGTATAGACATGATTTGTGGAACCTTATTTCTGTCGCCTTGGTCATGGTTATATACGTCATGAAGACCTTACCATATACAGTAACTGTACTTTGGATGTTAGACACTCCTTTATGCATCCTTTCGCGGGTATGGACATTCTCTTGCAGTGTATGTAGCCTAAGATCAGATTTTATTTTTCCCCGCCGGATAGCATTGGTCCAATAACGTGCCTGTGGAAAGGAGTCTTAGATTAAAGCCTGTCGAATGGGCAAGGGCAATAAAGTCTGTTTTAAAGCCTATCGAATGAACAATGGTAATTTTTTTTCTTCCCCTTAGTTCCAATTCTTAGCACAACCCTAACCATCGATATTAAAGCCAGGTCCCCAGCACTGCTGGGTGAACAGGAAGGGGGGGGGGGGCTGACTGGCACGATATATTTGTTCGATATCGTTAGTTTTTTGTAATTATTGTACAAAATTAGCTTATGAATGTATGATACTTTTTACGTTTTGTGAGTGCAGGTATATAAGTCTTTTACTAATAAGATTAATTGGCTGCACGCTTTAGCTAGCATAAGCACACTCCTCCCATCCCACCAGGGGGGGGGGAAAAAAATGCTCCCCCTTTGCTGATGTTGCAACTTCCACCGTGCCCCTCACCTTAACGAACGGACCGTGTCGTGTGAGGAACGATCTGGGGGGAACCGCTGTCCTTTCTGCCCTGTTATATATCCCCGTGTGAGTTTTGACCATACGTAGCTACACACGATTTGCAGCCCCATTTTTTTCCTTTATTTTTAGCCCTAAGTATTTTTTTTTTTTCCAACAGATCAAGGAAGTGTGGGAAGCTCTATTTAACAGGAGGAGGTTTATGTGTTTCGCTGGTATTTTTGGGTATTGACGCACCTGGATGTACTAGTGAAAGGTTATGATCTTGCAAATGAGAGTTAGCAGGTGGTGGTGGTTGGCACATCGAAGGGGAATTAGTACATTTTTGTGTTCTCGTGTTAAGTTGGTGAGCTTCCAAGTATAAACGGTTTTTTTTTTTTTTTTTTGAAATGAAGATATAGAGGAGGGGGAAGGGGAGCGATTGATGATGAGCAGATGAAGGTTGCTGTTCTGGTTAGATTAGCAGGTGCGTTGGCGGAGTGAGGGATTCGAGGGGTTAAACAAAAGTGTGAGGAAGTAATTCGAGTACAGTAAGTAGATATGTCATCGCTGGTGAATTTTTCACGGATATAATAGCTGAGGAATGCTTACAAAGTGTGTAGGACCTAAGATGACTGTTAGGTTTCATGTAAAGTACAGTGCAAAACTGCCGGAGGAGTGATTATACGTTTGTGCACACGAGAGGGTTCAAGAAAGGCAGTAAAGTTCACTTAGCTCATCTTTCTTCCCAGTGTATCACTCTGGAAGTAAGTTGTGTGCCTTTCTGAAGATAGAAATCGCACACAACTTTGAAAGAGAGAAGGGACGTTGGAAGGCAGTGCCAAGAGAGAGCGTTTAAATGGTGAATGAAGGAAGGGTGGGAGTCGAGAGGGATTAGGGAGAGTTCGGGAAGTGCACAGAGGGTGAGGGGAGCCTGGCTAGGATGAAGGGTTGAAGGCGGTGGCGGTAGGGAAGAGAACCGCCCCGGGCACGTTTGATTTCTCATCAGAAGGGCTTGTTATATCCCATGTTTGTGTAATGAACGAAATGCATTTTCACTGAGATGCGAACATAGTCATAACCTTCATGGTCATGAATTCTGAAGGTGGGTCATGCAAGATTGAAACTTATGACTCCACTCACAAGCCCTTGTATTATTTTGCGATGTCTAGACTATTATATTAGGTTTTCTATTTCCCTTAAGAGAGAACGTGCCGAACGTGAGGGGTTAAATATAGCCTCATTTAACTCCATTTACTAGGGTGCTTTCCTCAGCTGGGAAAAAAAAAACTTGGATAGCAACAAGGAAAATATGAAAATGGCGTCGCCGAATTGAAAGAGTTCGAAAATTTATAATTGGTTCATGTTTGTTGAAGAAGGGAACATAAGTTATTAACATACAACCTTGTTCGGGGGGAATGAATTTTGTGTGTGTAATGGGATTGTGGAGAGTCAAAATCGTGATATATTTGATCTTGTCATCAGGTTTGGACAGAATTGGAAGTTAGTATCGAGTCGGGTTTAATCAACTGAAGGGCTGTAGGGTGCTCACAGTTAGGGGAAAGAGTAGTGAGCGTGTCAAGTGTTTTTATGTGCGGCGACGGTGTTGCATTGGCTGGTGGTATGGCTGGGGGTAGTTGTTGCCTGATGTAGATGCCTGACTGGTGCATAGACTCGGAATTGGGATGTTGTGACTGGCTAGTGTATAAACATGGTGTAGGGATGCTGTGGTGCTGCGTTTTGTGATGATGTTGAATTGGCTTGTAGTGTACGTAGGGGTGGTTGTTGGCTGTTGTAGATGCCATAGTAGTGTATTGACATGAATAGGTATATGGTGGTTTTGTGATCGGCTTGTGTATAGGCATGAATTAGGGATGTTGTGGTGTTGACTTTTATGTTCGGCGGTGGTGGTGTATTGGCCAGGGGTAGTTTCTAGTCGATATAGATGCCAGAGTGGTGTGACTTGGGACTGCTGCAGGGGTTGATGTTGTGGCAGCGTAGTTGTATATATGTGGGAGGGAAGGGGGAGTAGCAAGGGGTAGTTTTTGTCTGATGGGAGTGTTGGTCATGGGGTGGTGTATAGACGAGGTAAGGATATTGTGATTGCTGCTGTTCTTGGTTTTCATTAGAGGGAGCCTGGTCACGTGCACAGCTTGAGTACTAAGTCGTGATTGCATGTTATTTAATGAGCCTTGGCTATGAAGTAGGAATGAGTCTCCTTGGTTACTAGACAAATCAGACCAGTCTGACTATACCAGCATTAACCGAACTAATAGGGGTTAGAGATCTTTGGCTGTCAGGTCAGAGTTCACGCATTGTAGAGTGATTGTGATAACTTTGCAAATTACATGATTTTTTTATTCCTGGAAATCTTTGAAATGTGTACTCTGCATTTTATTTTGACGAGTTGACGATTTAGCTAGATACATGAAAATTATGAACGTTAACAATGGCCAACACTGTAAAGACTAACGTGGCAGAGAGGGAAGAAAATCGTATTTCGAAAACTATCAAGAACAAAAAGTTCGTATTGAGAATAAAAAAGCTCGTAGAATATACCAGTTCACGATGGTCGATTTTATTCAGCTCGTGGAAAATCCCTGCATTGAAAGGATTAAAGCGATAGGCAGAGTAGACAGGATCTCGTTCGTTAGTTCGGGAGATTATATTGCTTTCAGATAACCTAAATGGTCTCAGTTTTAAGTCACTGGGACTACAGGTGAAGTACTTGTGCTGAGCGAAAAAATGGAGTTGTAGTATTTCTTATGTTTATTAAATGAAAATGTTGGGCGATTTATTAAAAAAAAAGTAAAAATAACAGTGCTGTGGTTGGTAGCTACAGTTACTCGTGCTTACCCTGTGTGCCTCCTGATCTGTTTGTGCCCTTACTGGGTTCGAATCTAACCGTGGCGATGTAGTGTGAGCCTGTCGTTTGTATTTGTATATGCTGACGTAGTAGCATGTGGTCGCACCCTGTCAGTACCTACGGATGTCATAAACATTCTTTTGCATTGCTCTCACGATAGATATACATACTTCAGCAGCATGATGAAAGATTGAGTTTGTCTCTCAGCATACGAGAATGTATGGTCTTGCCGTGGATCTGAAACTGACTGATATAGACTTCAGTACTCATGTATGTTGTTTTGAAGGAATGGATAGCCTGAGCGCAACAATAGCTCCATCATACTTGGCAGTGGTTGTGGTTTGTAATTGTGATAATGGATTCTACTCAGGTTCATCAGTGAGACAGACAGTTGATGAGAGGTTCTGTATTAATTACCTGCCGAGGAAGTAGGAGCAAGGAGACGGGACGCGGTGTTTGTATTTGTAAGTGGCTTCCGTCTTCCCAGCTCCGAGGTGATTGATTTCAGCTACAATTTACATATTGTTTGTCGACTATACCGCATTTGTTCTAACCCGAGGAAGATCCCATTCACCTCAGTTGGTGGCCAGGCGTAGCTAGATGGGAATGTTGATTTGACTAGTAATGGAGAATCATTCCTCAAGTATAATCAAGGCTTAATAGATTTCACGCAGCTACGAGTCAGTTGTTGTACAAGTTCTGCCAGGCGAAAACGAATCTACTGAGGAATTTTATTCTCCTGTGCAAAGGCGAGTTTAAGTCAGTGTTATTGAGTATGGCTTGAACTGACATTGACAATAGATATCGACATTTACTGCTTATGTGTTTTCAGAGCGCGCGTGCGTGTTGTGTTAATGGCATATGGAAGCTGTTACTCATCTAATTAGGGCAGTTATCATACAGGGTTTCAGGTAATTAGGGCAGTTATCATACAGGGTTTCAGGAAGTAGTCCCAGCACCTGCGAAACAAAGAAAAAATCAGATCGCGTGACTAAGAACCCTACTGTTATACTGGATTTCGCCATTTTGGTTCTTGATTCGCCGCACCTTGTGTCGTGTGTCATAACCATTATATTTTTATGTTCCAAGTGTGCTCGCGCCATTGAAGATATAGCAACTATGGTTAGCATTGCTGTAGTTGGCATGACTTGTCTTTAATCAGATCATTAATTTTTTGAAGCCGGGAATGTTATTTTCATATCATTATTGCCATCTGACGATTTCATTCTGCTTAGGATAAACATTTGGGGTTAGGTAAAGCACTGATAAACTCCATCAGTACTAGAGGCCTTTCCAAAGTTCAGTCAGATTGTTTTGTATCAGGAAGGAAAAGATACACCTCATGGTATCAGAGGGCTAATTGTCATCGCAACTTTGGTTAATAACTAAAAGTTATTTGTGCAACAGTTGTTATGCAGTTTGATGTCTAATTGTGATCAGACCAGTAATGGGGTTATAGTAAACTTAATCGTTGAAGTAAAAAGTAAACATAGTACAGGGAATTGTGAGTAAGTTTGCGGCATTAAATACCCAAGGAGTCACGTACACAATGGCATCAACTGCCTGGTTACACGCGTGCTAGGTCTGCCGGTGCCTCTGCGGCCCATTAATTTGTGACATGCTGAGGCGTATGTTGGTGAGGTTCGTGTTGGCAGTAAATTGGGCAAAGTGCAACTGAAGGCAGTGATGACGCGTAATGATGATGATTGTGCCGTGCAGAGTGCAGTGATGGGTTAACATTATGCTTATGTCACTATCAGGGCGCCTTCACTTGTGTAATTTTTTGCAAATGAGGTTGTACTGGTAATCTGAGCATGACTGACTGTGCTTACGAATGAGTTAATCGATGTAAAAATACCAAGATTGTTTTATGAACCAGTGTAAATATATACCTGCTCTTTATAAAATGTTCAGTGAGTTGTCATCGTAGAATTTTTATGAACAGAATAGCGTGACTTGCACTAGTTCATTTTTAAAGTCATGTAACTTCATATATTATTTTTCAGGGTGTGTCACCCAACGAACCATACAGGAATCATTTTTCGTGATTTTTCTTTCCAACCTGCCAATCTCTTGCCTCCTGTGACTCCCCCCGTCCCCCCCCCCCACATCTCTTCTCCCTTATCCCCTTACCAAATTATCTCTTGTCGCCTGCCTCTTCCCTCCTTTCCTTAGTTCTGGTAGCTCCAAGCTGCACCATCCTTATCTAGATTTTACCTACTGTCAGTACTAAAGCAACGAGTAATTGTCATACGATCCTAGGTACGACATCAATTACGGGGGTTGTTATCAGGTAATGAACTCCCCGTCTCCTCCTTCCGTCAGTTCGGTGTTTGATGGAGGGAGGGGAAATGTTTTGTTGGTTTGCCTCTCGGATATGGTTTCACTTGTTCCGTATCTGATTTGGCTGGGTGGGGTAATAGTGGTGACAGGACGAGGAGGGGTGAGTGTCGGCAGAGCGAGGAGGAGAGGAATGACAGGGTGAAGGACTGTGAATGTTGACATGGGGTGTGTGTTGAACAGGTGAGATTTAGTAAGAAAGAAAGCAGGAGAGGTGACAAGGTAGGTTAGTGAGTATTTAATGTTGGGGAAGAGTGACACGGTAAGGGGTGGGATGGCGACAGGGCGAGGTGGAGAGGAATGACAGGAAGGGTAGTGAGTGGTGACATGTTGGGTTATGGTGAAAAGGTGAGAGTTAGTATGAACGAAAGCTGGAGAGCTGGGATGATAGGTTGGTGAGTGCTAAATGCTGGGGAGGAAAGAGTGACGTGGTAAAAGGTAGTGAGTGGTGACACCCTGGATTACGATGGCATGGTGAGAGAAAGTTGGGGAGTTGACAGAGTAGGTCGATGAGAGGTAAGTGTTGGAGAAGTTAGTGGTTGAAGAAGAGTTATAGTGCCAAGTTCAGATGTGACAGGTTACCAAATGATGAAGGAGAGAGTAAAGTGATGGAATTAGTTGGTGTGTTAAGGGACAGAATGGGTATGATAACAAGAGGAAAAAAAAAAAAAGGATTGGTGATATTGGACTGTGACCGACTGGTGAATGATGTTAGGGAGAGTTAGAGTAAGAATGAATGAAGGATCAGCGGCGGAATGTGTGTATGTGAGAGTTGACTGTTGGAGAGTGATGGAGGGAGAGTTAAGAGTAAGAATGAGCAACACCTGTAGAATGAGTAGGTTTGTGAGTTGACGGTGTGGGTTAGTTGGTGAGTGATGGTGTTGGAGATGAGAGGAGTGACAGTGATGGCTAGAAAGGTGACGAGGTACGTTGTTGGTAATGGATAGGCTCGCGCGGGAGAATAGTAGTTAGTTTTGTTGGGCGAAAGCTGTGTAAGGATGACGTTGTGAAAGAAATGGGTGCTAGTGATGATGGGGACTGGAATGTGGAGACAAGACTGGTGTTGACAGTGCTAGAGCAAAACAAGGGTGAGTGGCAACGAGGGAGCTTGTAGAGGGGTGACGAAGTAGGGACTGGAGTGGTGTAAGGATGCATTGGGGTGGTGACAGCAAAGGTAATGAAGGTGGGTAATGTTGGCATCAAGAACATAGTGAGTAGTGTGTTGAGAGTGGCCACAGCTTTATTTCATTTTATTATTATTATTGTTTTTTTTTACGGTATGGCAAAAACTGGAGTTACTACTGATGCTGGTGACGTCGGTTATAGACGAGGCGAGTATTGTAACGGGGAAGGGGGCCAGGGAAACTTAAAAGAGGTGTGATGAGGCAAGAACTGGGGAGTGAAGGCGGTATATATTGGAGTGTTGACAAGGCGACCATAATAGAGGGGTGCTGAAGGGAGGGAGGGCGATGTTATGGTGCGGATAGGAGCTTGGTGATGAGACGTGCTGAGGAATGATTTGAGGGTCGGGAAGGATATTCTTACGACTGGAGAGTGGTTGCTGGGCAGGTTGGAGTGATGAAAAGGCAAAGGCTGCAAGCTCAGTGAATGTGAGGAAAGGCGACATTGTTAGTGAGATAAATGAGAAAGATCGGCCCTTCACAGTGATGACGCCTGATGGGAGTGAAAATGAGAGGAAAACGACATGGTAAATGAGAGAGAGAGAGAGGGGGAAAAAAAGCCTCTGTTACGATTTTTGTTTTTTTCTTACTGCCGTCAGACTATTTACCCGATATTCGAAGTGGAGGAGTTCGATAATAGCTTTTCATAAACTCCCTCAGTACGCTGGCTTTCCCAAACAGAGTAATATCGTATAACCATGGCAAGCATAAGATGGATTAAGACCGCGTTGAAGGGGTTAAGAATCTATGGAAAGCTAACATGGTAGGAACAAGGGTGGTGAAAGAGACGAGCTGGTGAGAAGAGAGAGAGAGAGCATTTGAGGGGAGCGTAATGTAGGGAAGCGCGATGTGTGAGAATGTGATCGGGAGGGAGACGCACACGACAGGTTTCTCTGCTTTAATTGGTCCAGGTCGGCACTCCTAATAGGTTGTGGAATTATTAGATATTGGAGGAATGCATAAGTTTTATTTACTTTTGCAAATTAGATATTGTAAAAATGCGTTAAATTTTCTCCTCTTTCCATACTGTACAGTATATTTGAGAAATGGGTTAGTTTTATTTTTCGTACTAGATATTGGAGAAGTAGGTTTTAGTATTTATTCTTTCTTCATACCATCTATCTATCTATTGCCAGACGTCATAATCCCGTACGGGGTGGCCATATGACTGAGTTGTTTGTTTTACAGGGAGGGGCACTAACCCTCCACCAACCCACTTGACACGGAGAGAGCACGTATGGTTTGGTTATATGGTTACCATGAAACATTAATAAAACTTAGCATCTGTACACTAAAGTTCAATAAATGCCATATGGAAAGATGCTCCAGTATCTTATCTAATTATTGAATACTGCTGCCTACAGTGTTCACTTCTCCATACGGTCACCAGTGTTTCAACAAATTAGAGTCTCCATACGGTCACCAGTGTTTCAGCAAATTAGAGTTGTACAATACAACACTCTAAGCTAAAGTAAAACCAGTACTTTAAGTGTTCTGGAACTTGTCAAGTATCCTGTCCTGCTCCTCAGCCTGGGAATAATGTGCTAGTTTTATTATTTTCACATACTGGTTCTCTATTTCTCAGGTTTGTTCATGAGAAGTAATTGCAAATAGACGTTCTACGGCGCAGTAACACACACTAATAATCTTAATTTAAATCACGTAACTTGGGTATCGTACCAGTATCGTTGTGGAAAAATAGCTGTGTAATCGTCCACCTACGCCGGGAACCATATCACTTGCTTTCGTCAAGATGTCAGTTCAGGAGTGTTACTTCATCTGATATCACGTAAGAGAATAACCCGGACAGATTTTTGAGAAGCCATTCCCAATTGAGCCATTATAAACTGGTATGTGCCTGACATGACTTTGTTGATAAGGAACTCATGGCAAGACTTTGGCCTCAGTGTTTCAGGGAGGAGAAGCGAAAAGCAACGAGTTTAATTTTGTCATGGAAAATTGGATGGCGTCGAAAATTTATCCATCGTGTAGCGTCGGGGTAAAGGAGGGAAAAAAGTATTGGATGTGGTTAGAGTTTGCGTCAGTCTTTATTGCGAGAAAATTAAACTATGGCAATCTTATTCTCTCCCCACACCACTTTAAAATCTATAGAATACGTTATTGAAAATTCCCCGGAAAGTCAGGATGGAGAGCGGCAGGGAGGAGATTGTGAAGAGGTTGGTGAAGACTCAGGCGAGGTAAGGGGATTTGGGAATGGTTGGGCAGGTAGGTGGGTTGGCATTGGTGGTGTAGGGGTGGGAGAGAGCGGCCCCGTGTAAGTCTCCTAGGGAGGCCATTACGAACAACGGTGAGGCCACAAATTGCTCCTTGGATCCTACGGTATTAACTTCATTACGGGAGGGTTAAGGGCCTTTCCGAATGAGGGTAAGCCGCTCCCCAAAGAGACTCGCGACTGAACTCTCACGTAAAAGCCCAAGTTGGTGAAGGCGTCGTCGTCATATTTACTTTGCTCTTTTTTCTTGACGTACACGACTCGCAGTTCCTTCCAAGACTTGAGTTGGTTAGGAAATCTGAAACCACTGATAATGAGCACCACAATTGCCCTTAATGTATAGTGCTGGGTGAATTTAGCTTATTATATGTGACTGATTGTTAGGGGTAATCATTGCGAGAGGCGAGGTGGCTGCACGCACACCTGCTGCCTAGAATAATGTCACCCAATTACTAGCATTTGTGTCCGCCTACAGCAAAGGCTGGCTCTGTATTAATGGCATGTAATACTCGTGTCGTCCGCTCCTCGCTATTACCCTACTTACAGATCACAAGGAGAATATAACCAGTGCTTCTCCATATTACACTGGGTATTGACGGATTAGGGTTGAAATGAATGTCTTGTACAAGTAATGCTTTGGTCTTTCAGTGGCAGGTAGCGTTTCTTCATCGTCTTCAGGCCGGTGACAGTAATATAATGGGGGTATACTGTAATAATAATATAATGAGGGTATAATAATTTATTATTGAATGATTACGGATCTATTATTACTTTTTAAATATTGTACTTTGGTGTTCTACTGGCAGATAGCTTTTCACCATCATCTGAGGATGTGACCGGTGCCCTCGTACTCCTCTGTGGGTATTTTTTGTTATTGATAGATTTGTGTTTTAATGAGCGTCTTGATAATAGTGTGCTTTAGTCTTGCAGTCAGTCTTCCTCCCTCGCTATGAGGCTGGTAATGATGGATTAAAAGTAATGATAGATTAAGATTTGAGCAACTGCTTTCAGGTAAAAGGAGCTTTATGGAGGGGAGAGTTGAGCGGATGGGCAAATTTATAATAAAACGAATTGGTCCAACGATAATTATTCAAAAGTAGTATACACACCGTACATATTTTGAGGCTGCCGGATGAACAGTGTGTGCAAAGTATCGTATATACCATGTAGTTGAACAAACCCAGTACACAAATTAACTTATCGTAGAGTCGAACGAACCCAGTGCACATTATGGCACCGGATATCAGTTGTCGTTAACTGCTTCGCTGTGGAAGATATCCGGTGGGTTAGATGTTCTGTCATAGCTGCTGCAAAAGCGGGAAAATATAATCATCATTATACAAAGAGGGTTGAGAGCTTTTTCTGTGCTGGATTAAAATCATGTGGTCAGAACAGGGAATAAAACGTTGTACTGAAGGAGAATAAAACGTTGTACTGAAGGAGAATAAAACGTTGTACTGAAGAAGAATAAAGCATTGTACTGAAGGGATAAATGAACACTACATACACCAGAGCACTCGAGGGAGATGGGGAGACTAAGAACAACCCCTCCTCTCCAATAGGCACACCGGATTGCTTACACGTTGGCCATGTTAGCTCCCAGATCATAATAATTAGTTGTCCGCTAATTGGGCCCGCCAGATCTCTCCAGCCCAGCCTGGGACAGCGGTCATCATTATATGCCAGTAATACGATACTTGTTACGTCTCTGCACCTAATGACAGGAATGCGTAATCTTTATTTTATCCTTTTCTATATATTTGTACATATGTTCATATTTGCACCGTATAACCAGGAGTTACATTGACCCGTGTACGCTCAGATCAACTTTAGTAACGACACAGTTTTGCAGAAATACGTATTCTTTTCGTTTTTTCCAGCATATTTGTACGTTAGTTTATGTGTACTGTATTCGCGGTGTTTAGTTTCCTCAACCTCTGCGTACTGATCAAGTTAATCCAGTATTAGACACGAAGTTTTGGAACTTCATTTGGGTGATACATTTTGTTTTATAGTTTTGCGCAGTCTTCCATGATGTTTAATTTTGTTTCTGCGCATACTCTTACCGTGTATATTTCAAAGCGGGTTGTCAGAGAAATAGCAGCGAGGTAGCAAAGTCAGTTATGGATGTTGCTAGCGTACTAGTTAAGAGGCGACGACGGGACTTATTACATACGACTTATCACGTCTTGGGCAGGCGGGAGTCGGCCGACGCTCAGCAGGTCATAATTGGTTTACGAAAGTTCACAGGCGGCGGCGGCAACGGAAATGGGCCAGGCGGGGACTAGGCTGCCAGGCTGGGGGTAAACATGGCTCTCATCACCCTTCCTCACACCTCAGCAACCCGCGCCCCACACCCTGCTGTCACCTATCACACTCCACCCCATGTCCCACTCCTGTCCCCCCTCGTCCCACTCCTGTCTCCCCTCACATCTCACAGCCCTCGTCCCACTCCTGTCTCCCCCTCACATCTCGCAGCCCTCGTCCCACTCCTGTTACCCCATTCATCTCACAGCCCTCGTCCCACTTCTGTCACCCCACACATCTCACAGCCCTCGTCCCACTCCTGTCATCCCTCACGCTTCATTGCCCACGTCCCATTTCTGTTACCCCGCACACATCGCAGCCTTCGTCCTGCTGTCAACTCCTCACCTCACGGCCCACGTCCCACCCCTGTCACCCCTCACACGCCTCGTCCTACCCCTGTCATCCCTCGCACACCACAAGCGTTGAGCCACTCTTACCAGTCTTCACACACACTCCTCAACCCACGTCTCATCTCATTTCTAACCCCTCACACCTCAAAACCTTCGTCTCATCCCACTCCTGTCGTCCCTTACACTACACACCCCTTTTCCCATCCAATTCCTATCAACCCTCGTTCCACTCTCGCCGTAAAATGCTTAAATCTCAACAGCCATGATCCCTCACTCCACGTCACTCATTCCACCTTTACAACTTGCCCTTATCTCGGTTATCAGCACCTCTCAACACCATAAACGCCCCGTAAATTACGTCACTTTCATACTCAAGCTCCACAGTTGACCTACTCCATCTACGAATATACTTAACCCACTCCACAGACGGTTCGCTAATCAGCCTACGTCACTCCTTCATACCGACAACTCTACCTCATTCAGGTATTTTATTACTCGTCTTAAACACTTTTACTTCCACTCCACACCCCTTTCTCTTCTGCCTACACACACTGGTTTCGTCCTTCACAACCCACGTTCCTCTGCTTCATACCTACGCACCACAACCTCCATCCACTCACTCATACCCACAATCCAATGCTCCTGTTCCTACACTATACAATCCACATCCCTTTCTTTACACTCCATATCCATCACCCTTGCTCCTATACACATCTTAGCCCAACTCCGTAGTGTGCATCAAACTCATATCCACAGTTCATCACAATGTCTCACTCCATCATCCTCACACTTCATGATCCACATACCCACACCCTACACCTGTATACCCGAGTCCACATTTCCACGTGTCACTCAGTCCGCATGCTTCCTCTTCTTCCACACACCATGTTTTTCGTATCCACACCCCCACTCTCTCCTGTCCACCCTTCTTTTCTCGTCCCTGTACTCAGTAACATCTTCCTATATAATACCTGCACTCAAGTCGTCTTCGTACCTACAGTCCACCTGTCCGTCTTTTGCCATAATTTTCGCACCGCTTCATCCTTCCCACGGTGTAAATCCGGTACACATCTCACTGTTTTGTCTTCTTCCATAGTACATATCCTTTTTGCCATCAGACACACTACATGCTGCGTCATTACTTCGAACCAACACTATACATCCCACTCCTTTGTTCTAATCTTTTCGTACTCCACATTCCACTTCCTCATGCTTTCTTTCACAATCTTTAACTCATTTCAGACTCCCTGTTATCCATGGTACACATCCCACTTCGATGTCATTCACTCAAAACCTTCGTCTCACTCGTTTATATATATATATATATAGATCAAAATACCAGTCACTCCCATTCATCCACGGTACACGTCCCTCCAACCCACTTTCCGCTACCTCATCCACAGCACACATTCCACTTCCCAGTTCGCACTCAGCAACCCACGTCCAACTCTATACCTACTAAACACACCTCACTTCTTTGTTGTCTTTCCACTCCACGATACAACCCACGCCCATTACGCTTTCACGTGTCACAGTCCGCTTCCTGCCCTTGTGGTTTTTCTCGCACCCTGCGACTTACATTCATTTCCATACCACAGCTTACCTCCGAGGCTCAAAATTAATCCTCCAGATAAACTCATCTACGAATTAAATCCAAGTCCCTCTTATCACTGCATTACTTGATTCCACCAACTTAAATCCATTTTCCTCATACCAGAGCTTTACTATTCTGCTGACTTATATTCTACTCCCTTATACCACAGCTTAACTCTGTTCCACTAATTTAATACAATCTTCTCATACCGCAACTTCTATATTCCACTTAGGTAATACTGTTCTATACCATAGCTGAACTCTTTCCATTCCATGTGTTTTGATTTGAAAGACGTCAGTTGTTCAGATACGAGAGTTATACCCATTAAAACATTGTGTTATAAAGGTTGTTCAAATTGAAAAGGTATTCATATATATATCGAATTGTGTTTAAAAAGATGACAGTTTCAACCCGACTTGGTATCTTCTCGGTTAACATAGTTTCCGTCTGTGGGTAAAGGACTCATGTTCATCTGGTTGCTACCTCCCCTCCCCCCCCACCCCTTCCTTCCACGCGTACGCCAACTCGCCCCTCTCAGCACAGCGTACCATATCGTATGTTGCATTTATGCCGTCTCATTCTTCACAGGCCTTCCTGCTAATCCACACACACCCTGCAGCCTGTGTAACCCACGTTCCTGGTGTGTTAATTCCTTCAGTACGGTGACCTGCACTGTATTTTGTCTCCAGACGGCTTCATTCATTTCCAAGGGGAACTATGTAGTGCTAGGGTTAAGGAACGCCACATCTAACCCTCCCCTTTCCTCTTGTTTGAAGTCTCCAGGGCTGTAACTGTGTAACAACACTAAAACGATAATTACATCTTGGCCGAAAGGATAATTATCTTCAGAATCGTCTTTATTTAATGCCTTAATGTGGACGAAAAGTATTTGTATCTTATTCCGATTAATTGCAATCTTGAATCTGGTGACATTTTTTGTTCCTGCGTTCAGACGATTTTATTTCGTCAACTGAAGGATATCAGTACAGAACGGGTTAATCTTGCCTTTTCGAAAACTGTCCTAGGTTAAATCGTTTCGTTTTCGTTTCGTTTTTTTAAAGCCTCCAACATTGTTGCATGTGTCGGTCTTGGTCATCTAATGGCGGCTTTCCACGCTGCACGATCCATTGCAGCCTCCCTGTTCAGTCCCTTAACCCTGAAGTCACACTTAATGACCTCGTCCCATGTCTTTCTCGGTCTACCCCTCATAACCCCACCCCCAATATTAACACTTCTCACCTTCCCCACCCAATTATCATCCCCCATCCTTTCCACATGTCCAAACCATCCCAATCTACCTCTCCTCATCACAACATCAATACGCTCCAGTCCCATCCTACCTCTCAACTCTTCCATCATAAACTCAGCCCCTCCAGGCCTTGGACGCAGGGACGCACTGCACATCCACCTAATCATTGTCATTTCTGTACATCTGAGCCGGCGAATATCTTCCTCCTTCACTGCCCAGGTCTCGGGATATAGCAAGATTAAGAAAACCTAGGGCTGAGATTATTTACCGTATATACCTCTAACGTAGGGCCAGCTAGCAAATCTCGACGAAGTTACTGAGAGCACCAGTGTAATTTATTTGAATATTTGATTCAACTCATGTCCACGAAATTGCAGCAATCCTGAAAATGAAGGCAGGAAATAATGACGAAGCAGAAGTGGTGGTGTACTGTACTTGCAGACCAGAATGGTTTTATGTGCAGAAAGCATTGCGATAGGGTTATGTACTTCATCAGGACGAGGGAAGCTTTAACTTTCCACTACCATGGATTATTGTGGCGTTGGGCTAAGCAAAATAATTGTTACATCCATACAGTAGGAATGAAAATGTCGATAACTGCATGTGATGGGAGGTGGGAAAGTGAATTGTGTATATTATGCATTTGCCACCAGTTTTTCACTAGTTGCCTCTTACCTTCGAACGTCTCACGTCTTATATACCAACATTATGGGGCATTTACAGAGATACTAGCTTGCCCATTAGTGATGCTCGTCACAGAACTTCCCTGAGACACGAATGATTAATGGCTTCTCATCCTACTGTCTGATTCTGAAGCAGCTAAGAAGCGGGCACCTGTCAAGTTTCCTTAAGAGAGTTTAAACAATTCTGAGGATCTCATGATCATAGTAACTTGCCGTGGTAAGCTTAACGGAATTAGAACCCACATTGATAGAAATTATTTATGGTCAGGCTCCGGAGTTGAGATTTGCTTGTTCATATGTCCTAATCCCATCCCTCACGTGAAGTCGTGCCATTTTTTGATTTGGCATGAGATACCAAGATGCAGAAGTCAAGACAGGGGTTGAGCTAGCGCGATGAAAGTAGAGACTCCGGGTACAATGGTGGGGCTTTGAGGAGAGCGAGACTTGCTGTGTTGACGAAGATGACTTGTCCTTCCTGGTGGCCTGCCCCCTAAATAAACACTGAGCATGCCACGACACCGCCTCCCCCGCACTCTTCCCCACTCTCCCTACCTCCTCCCCTCCCGCACTCTTCCCTCCCGCTACCCCATCCCGCACTCTTCCTCCCTCCCTGTCCACCGTTCATTCTCCCCGTCTCCCTGCTCCACTCTCCCTCCGTGCCCTCTTCTTACACTCCGCTTATACGATACATTCCTAGGTCGTTTGGAGGTCTGGTTCTTGTTTGAGGTGTAATAGTTCATTGATAGTGGAGATGACAGTTTTCTAAAGCATTTGTCACTAGTTTGTGTGTGCGAGGTAGGAGCTGTCCATACTTTCTTGTATCTTTGCCGTCTTCTTTGAAAAGCCGTTGCACCTGAAGTTGGGTAACATATGTATAACCAGTGATTGAAGGAAATTACTTGAATCTGAATCTTGCAGAATCTGAGAAAATACTTGCTGTAAATTGCTCCTTCGCTACGTGAGCCCGATCTCTCGTACTTAACCACTTCGATCCGATGACTTGTTTTATTCATTAATTCTTGCAGTCGAGTGGAAATTCTGTTAGAATTAGGGGAGACCTCGTAGATAAAAGGGACGAATGATATCTATGTCTGACCTCTTCTGTTTTGACTAAGAGGCTGAATAAAACTGTATGGTAGTAGCATTGAGAAAGTGAAAAAGATATTGTATGGAGGGGTCAAGTCAAGCGCTGTGTACATTGTTAAGGCGGTACACAAGAATATGACGAAAGTGAGGGCTACTTTGACAGGCGTAGCTTTCGTTTCGGCGTGACACCAACCACTCGTTCTGCTAATTGGGCGGCACTGTATGTTGAGTACCTTGGCAGCCGTGTCCCTCAGCCTGGCACCACTTTAATTATTTACGGAACCTCCACCGCCGGCCTAATTATGATTCGTGCCGTGCAGCGAAACTACTACACCACCGTGCCCCAGGGACATACGTTATTCGTTTCCTAATTATATTGTTTGTGGATTTCACTTTTTCAAGCAGGATGATCTACAGTTGGACGCTGTGTACATAACAAGCTTATAATTGACGTGAATACAACTCAGGAAAAGGTTACAGTGTTTCTTAAGAAAGACCCAGGCGTGACCTGAGAGTGTACGGCGTGTGTATGTTGGTAATTTGTGACCTTCACGGGAGCCAATTAAAAGTTCTCAATGAGCTTGTAAATTCAGGCAAGACCACACCCGCTGTTCTGTCATGTCGGCAGACACTCTAAATAGAAGGTTGCATAGTTGGAAGACATTATTTTGGTGTAAAGCCCAGAGGATTTTGTTCCTGGCTACTGAATCCTGTTGTATACACACTGTCCACACCGTAGTCTTATGCCTTAGACTTTCATCAGAACTGTTGGGAACCGTTACCTCATAGGCTTTTAAGCGAGTAAGACCCTTGCACCTTGAAAACCAAAAATATATCTTCATTATCATAACATGGTTACCCTGCTCAAAAGTTATGCCATCAAGTAGGGAATATTGAATTTCCATAACAATGTCAGGTTTAGGGTAATTTTTGATGGGAAATGTTGGAGGAGGGGGGAATTGGGTGGCAGGGGTTGGTTTAGGTGGGCGGGGGAGGGGGGGGATAAGGGCGCACTTCAGACCAGCTGCTACATGACTTGATGAGCATGGAAGGTTAGGCGGGTTGGGATGCGTTTTTCGCCTTCTCTTCTTCCCCCTAATATTGCATGTGGAGGGTTGAGCTGACGCGGCGGGAGTGTTGTTTACGAGTGCCTAGGTAAACGCCCCTGCCAAGGTGGGTCCGTGGAGCAGTGAGTTGTGGCTCTTGTAATGTGGTGCTGGTGGTGGTGGGTGTTAGGTGGTGGGGCTATGTTGTAGTGGTGATGATTTTAATGTGGTGTTGGGTGATGTGTGGGTGTCATGTGGTGGTAGTGGCGGTTAGGTTGTAGTTACATTTTGTTGGTAGTGGTTGTTTAGGTTGTTATGCGGGATGTTTGGCGGTTGTTGTGTGGCTCAGGTGAGGTGCTGTTTGTAATGTGATGTTGGTGTAGTATGCAGTAGGCTACACAGTGTTTTTTTTGGATCTGTAGTTGTGTGGTGATGCTGATTGTGCTGGTTAGTGTAAAATGATGACGATTATGATGTGCTTGTGGACGTGGATGTTGGTGGTGATATTTGTTAGCTATCTGTATATGCCAGTAATTTATTTAGAAGTTGGCTCAGAAATTAAGAGGCCGGATAACAGATTTGTCTTTTTCTTTTTCCTCCTCTTAAACTGCATAATGTTATTTGACAACCCTTTCATGCTACCGCCAGATTTTCCTCAGTTTGGGAAGGACCCATGTTAGTAGAGGTTAATGAACGCTGCAGTATAGCTAACGCTTCCTTTTTGGATTTTTCCTTAATAAAGGCGTCTAAAGATAACAAAAATCTATTGAGAATGACTTGGACCTGGTTGAATAGGTCAGTGTATGAGAATCACTGGGGAACTCTGATCGAGCCGTTTGGATAAATTATGGAGGAGTGTATGGCAAGAGTTTGGCATCCCTTTATCTCAGTCGTTGGATTGACTTGTCTGAAGTAATTACGAAGCGATGTGTAGAAATGTGTACCTGTAAGTGGCGCCAGAATTCCGGACACTTCAATGGTAAATGAGTGGTTGTGTGGCCCATTTCTTTTGGCATGCTGTTGATAAGTTCTCCCACCGTTATATTCCTTTTCTTTCTTACTTTATGGATCCTACCTCTCCCCACCAACAGGTGGGAAAAGTCAGGATTATGATGGCAATAAATATTGGCGGCTTGTATGTGAAAAGACTGTTTGAAGCGGAAATCAGATAAAGGGTATTATTTGCAGCCAGATGGATGGGATTATGAGATCATCCCTTGGGGGTAGGCAGATAGTATTAGAAATTAATTGGCCATTGACTGCAGGGAGAGGTATGATCCTGGAGTAAAATGTAGTAATTGGAAGAATTATACTCTTATTTGGATACAGTATTTGGAAAGGTGATGCGTTGGCCACCTACGGTACATAACTCTTTCAATATGACCTGCCTTTACTAAGCAAGATTGTATGTAGGCAGCAACAATCAGATAGCAAAGTCGTATGGTACGTAGACGGTGAATCTCCTAGAATTTTTCATATTTGGGTAAAAGTAAGATTATGTTTGTCAGCTTTTCTATTTGATAGTTTGTGAGAGGTGAATGAACCTCAAATCGTCTGTGAGAACTGTCTAATCCTTATTTATTTTGTTTATTTGTTTATTTAATACCAACTTAGATTTGCTGATGTTTGGAAGGGAGGTTTATTGAAGTAAATTGATATGGCACCGGAGGAGATACGAATACTGTACATCAGAATTACTTTGTGGCTGAATGGTCAGCATAGCTTGCTGTGAAGTTGATGGCCTGGTAGCACCAGGGATCAAATCCTGGTATTGGCAGCTGGCGCCACGACTACTATTCATCCACCCTTAATGGGTGGGCAGTTAAATGAGTAGAGTAACGAATTGGTTAGGTAACAGTAGTGTGAATTATGGACATGAGCACTGCAGCTAAGCGCCTTATGGCGTTTGCCCCTATCAGTAGCTTTTACTAGCGATTAGACCGCCCGATTCGGGTTGACTGCCTTCCATAACGTCGATCCTCAAGATGTGACTTGAGGATTTTTGGTCACGAAATGCCTCCAATGGAAGTAGTCCGGCCATCTGCCCTTAACTGTACCAAATCACGGAAGCCTAGCCTCAGACCCCTACACCTCCAAAGGGGTAAAGTGGGATTGTCTCGCATTTTTACATGGTTTGCGAACGTATGAGTGGCAGTGTAATAGTCATTGAAAGGTTTGTGTATTGGCTCAGTAGGATGGAAAATAATAATAAACCGCATTTTCTCTTCTTTCCAGGTACGTGGCAGAACTGTGATCGTGATTGTATGCTTCCATTCGTAAGTGACGATAGAAGCGTTTTACATGGTTAGCGATTGTGATGTATGGTTGTATAAAATGCTGTATGTGATAAAGAAATTTGTTGGAAACGGCTAAAATAGTAAAGTATACTGTATACATAGTTTTAATAATGTGTGCAAAACAAAGTAGTGAACATAATCTCTACGTGAGCAGGATCTTGTAATCAAGAAGAGTTTATAGCCATCCCTGCCTGGCATAAATCTGGCTGGAGTTAGTGCCTGTGTGCGCGTGCGTGTGACTGATAGACTGACGTTTAAAGCAAAAACTTGATTACCCCGATCAATAAAGTGGGAGCCGTGCCAAGTTATCCCCCCGCTAATGACACTTTTAACCCGGTCGTTGATGGCGGAGACACGTTAAGCTTTTTAGTGGAGGTGAGACTTGGACCATCACCTTTCTCTTATGTGCTGTGATGTCGCCTAGTGCAAAGGGTTGTCATCTTCGCCACCGAAGGTGGATGGAGGTTTTCACTTCTGTATGCTTGTTCACTGGAATATATAAGAATCTGATGGGATAATGATAATTTCTATGGATATTCCTGTTAACACATGGCTTAAGTTTATTTTAGTTCGGTGTAAATAAGTCCAAGAACAAGGATACTAGGCACATAAACAAACCAGCTCAGGACGGCTTGCCGGAGGTAAGTGCTTAACTTTGTACTCTTGGTTTGTACATTGTCTGCCTGGTTTGTAAATTTAATATATATATATATATATATATATATATATATATATATATATATATATATATATATATATATATATATAATCCTGTGGATTATTGCTTTGCTTTGTCAAGTTCAGGGATTTTATTTTTGATCTACTTTTGATATATATGAAATGACAGGCAGACGGTGATATTTTATAGTTATAATTGTTTCGTATGTGCTAGATCATGTAAGGTACTGTATGTTGGTGAATTTGATTTGGTGGTGGATTTATTTCCATTGTTTTCTTTGAATTTCGAGATTTTTTTCTTTAAGGATTGTTGTTTTCTGGAGATAGCTTTGTTTGCTATTTTCACGATAATTTACGACAGTCGTAGAACAATGTTTCCAGTATGTGCTTCTGCTTCTGCTGCCCGTTGGTATTAAACGTCGAAATGGAGGGTGTTAATGAACAGTAAGAGCGGATATTGAAGCGTCAGTGTGATGGTGGTAGTTAGAGGTAAGATAACTTAGTGGTGTGAGAGGGGGGGGGGTTAGATTTGTGTGTGTGTGAGAGAGAGAGAGAGAGAGAGGAGGGGGGATTGGTGATTGGTGACAGTCGATGATAAATTAGAATGTTGTGCAGTTCAGAGCTTTAGTTACCTCCTTTCCATTTTACCACATTCATAATATCCATATATTCCCCCCCCCCACGAGAGACTTGAAATACACGATATATATATATATAGATATATATATATATATATATATATATATATATATATATATATCTTTAAATATCTCTTCCACAAGTAGAGCTCTTCCCTGCGTAGAGATATTTTGTGTTGGTATTCTGATAAAATTGGAGAAGACGGCGTTGAAAAAGATAAGGATGATAAAAACAGTAGACAGGTCGGTAAAGAAAAGTGAACCCCTATCAGTCTTTTGATGTGTTTCTTATGTATTGCTGATGTCAGGCGGTTTTATTGAGGAAGAGTCCCTCAAGTTGTGTAAAGGTTAATGCAACATATTCAACCTCTTCCGTTCAAAAACTAGTGTATTGGCTAAATCGTCTGGTGGTGGAAAAATAAGGCAAAACTCGGCAATGTGAATAGTTCAGGCGTATAGTGTGAGGTGGATGGAAGCTTGGAAATCGTATAGTTCGTCTGCTTTGACATGGCGGAGATTTTCGTCCTACTGGAACTTAGCTCTGTCCCGGAATAACACAATACTAAGACTGCATCCCTTTCATTGGATTCGAGATGGAAGATAGCAATTATAGGTGAGTTCTAAAGTGGGCATTGTATAGGAAGTGTGTAAAAGAGGACGAAAGGTAGGACGGGTGTGAATGTGGAGGGGAGGAAGGGATAAGAGGGGTGAGGGGAAGGATAGTGGAGGGCGAGGGGGAAGGAGGGTAGGAAAGGGATAAGAGGGGTGAGGGAAAGGATAGTGGAGGGCGAGAGGGAAGGAGGGTAGGAAAGGGATAAGAGGGGTGAGGGGAAGGAGGGATGAGAGGGAGGGGGGGGGCGAGAGTGAGGCAGCCATCACCCCAACATCAGGAGGTTATGAACGCCTGTAATACGTTATAGCTCTGGCAGTAATGGGTTCCCTCTGCGGGGCGGGATATTGACCTGCGAGAATGTGTTTGAGGCTGCCTTTATTGGTCGCTAAATGTGAATCGCGCCTCCTCAATCCACGTATATATTACACCTTCCACCACCAAACACGCCCTCCTGATTCTTTAAGTGATAAGGGCGTTGCTAAGGTGATTCTCTTCTCACGTAAAAGATAATCCGGCCAAGTGTACTATTAGACTTTGGTACATCACTTCCCTGGCGTATTGTTATAGTTTATTCTTCCAGCTTTGATATTTTCTTTAACTTACAGGATCTCGTTTATTGGGGGTTAATGAAGACGGTCATAATCTACATAATCCCCCTTCCCCCGTTGGACAGAACTCTCTCTCTCTCTCTCTCTCTCACACACACACACACACACACACACACACACACACACACACACACACACACACACACACACACACACACACACACACACACACACACTGGAGGAAGCAAGATCAGAATATTAAATACATTCTTTGATTTAAGGGGTTGAAGTGCTCTCTGATACAGGTACTTTTAGGTGGTTTGGGTGTTAAATGGAACATAGGAAGTCCTGTAATGAACGTAGATTTCCACCATTATCAAAGTGGGATTTGGCACGTTTTATTTACAGTATACAATAATGCTTTTAAAACTGACTTCATGTAGACGATTTTGTTAAATCCAAAGCGGAATTTAGGCATCCGTATGTTACCGTAATGTATTTAGGTGGACGTCAGATGTCTATTATGTGTGGCAATGTTCTCAACGTGGAGGCCATTTCTGCATGCTATTTGGCTAAAATGTCGCTGCGGTGGAGGCATTTTCCAGAGCCTCACTAATATGAGGGCGCTTTCATGCTTATTCTAATTAGATGGCGTGAATAGAGGGTTGTGGGTGTCGACTCACGCCACCCACAAAGGTCGCCCACTGCCTGCAGTGCCACCAGATTATGCTCCTGCCGTGCTGGCCACCTTGTTTATAATATGGTGGCGAGAGAGAGCGGTGGCTTGTTTATGTATGTATGCAAGATGTGACTATCTCTGTTTATTATATGGAACTTGTTTATATACTGGTGGTCGAGAGAGCAGAGGCTTGTTTATAAATGTATGCAAGATGCGACTGTCCACGAGCATAATATTTGGAGGCACAGATTTATAAATGGAACCTGTTTATGTACTGGGAATGTAGTCGGAGTGAATTCTTTAGTA
Source organism: Coenobita brevimanus (assembly GCF_032717465.1). Taxonomy (NCBI): domain Eukaryota; kingdom Metazoa; phylum Arthropoda; class Malacostraca; order Decapoda; family Coenobitidae; genus Coenobita; species Coenobita brevimanus. Next base: position 32,432,396 of record NC_137017.1, read on the forward strand.
GGTACAAGAAATTCTTTTTCATAGTAAGTAATCCCTTTAATTAATACCCATTTGAATGATTTAAAATAATAACTTCGGCCTCTTCGTCGCCATCATTTGGCGCCGAAAAAAAAAATGCATACTGGAAAATAAGTAAATAATAATGAAGGAAAAATCGGGAAAAAATAAGTTGACTATAAAAGACGGAGGAGGTACCCATTTGAAAAATTATGATGCTTCTCAACAAGAAAGTGATTGTTACCTCCCTCAAAGAAGGCAGACGGAGATGTTCAGCATACTGATTACCTGATTTCAGAGGCTAATGTGTGGATGTTTATGTGTGGGAAGTGTGTTAAAGGACAAGGTGGTGTGGCGATGACTTTATAGTATGAAATGAATGTTGTCTGAATATTTAGAAGAGCAGGTTTACTTGTCCTTAAACTTTCGCAAGGTGTGCCAGTATCGTGATGGTCTATTTGGATGTGCACTTTATACATGCTGTGATTGAGGATAGTAATTTATAGATAGTTTGTGTTGCAGACTTGTTTGAGGACACTGTCGAGGTTGGTGTGTTGGAGACGTGTAGATTGATGGTTATGTACCCGTTATGTGTTAGTATATGAGGTGAGAATTGAGGGAGAAGCCCGATTGAATGTGATGGTTAGGTAGGTGTTGGATTATGTTCTGTAAGGGAGAGGGGTTACTCTTTTGTTTGGCCAAGTGTGATGCCACTTAGTATGCAGAAAGGGAGGGAGATAGTGGTTTTTATTACAGTGCTACATACCGAACAGTTTATTGATAACCTTGTTGTGGGAGGAGGTACAGGTTCATGGATTGTAGGTAGTTGCCAGTTTGTGTATATGAGGCGGGGCGTTTGTTTATGTAAGAGAAAGTTTAGTGTCGACATTTAATGTGTGTGTGTGTGCGTGAGAGAGAGAGAGAGAGAGAGAGAGAGAGAGAGATGGATGCGATGCATATGAATGCAGTTTAAACATTTATTGTTAAGAGGTAGTATTTGCTAAATCCTTGTTGCTGTTTGCAGTCTTTTCCGTTAAGTAATTTTGCTCTCATCTAAGCTCCTACACTGATGCTTTTTAAAAAGGAACTGTGAGTGTTCCGCGCTGCGATTCTAGTTTATATGTTTGTGGGAAAGGCAAGATTTTGCTTAAATTTCTAGGTTTATGCACATGTTGCTTGAAAATTTGCTTTTCTTGTTATCAGTGGCACTTAAAATCGCGACATAATTTATACATTTATAGTTAAATTTATGGTTAACGGGAAGATTTTGCTGAAATTTCTAGTTACACGCAGTTGCTGCCTATGATAATGTTTTACTTTCATTTAATCCCTGGCGCTTTTTAAAACGCGACTGTGAGACATGCATGTCCCTGCCCTGAAATTATAACACCATAAGGGGCTTGCAGATTCGTTGGCGGGGGGGAAGAAAAAGATGGACAAAGTCGCGAGGTTCACGGCCTTTGAGTTCTTAGTGGAGCTTCCGGAGGTGAAAGAGCAGCAACAGAGGGGGGGAGGCCGAACAGAGAGGCTCATGTGCACGCAGGAAGCAGCTTAACGACGTAAAAAAAAAAAAAAATGTAGCCACTGAAAACATGAAGTGGGCCAAAGAAAAGGAGGAGGAAATGGCAGAGAGAGAGAGACAGAGACAGAGACAGAGAGAGAATAATCGTATAAAGCATCCATTTAAGGTAAAATTAGCATAATGATGTAACGATGAACATAAGAAGAGAGGATAATTGCAGTAGGCAGGTTGTCCCATGCTAGGCAGCTCCTAGAACAGTAACTGAACTACTAGAATGAGATAAGGATAGCAAAGAAGTAGGCTGTCCCCCGCCCTCCAAACCCTCCAGTCGAAGCCGGCAGGAAAAAGTCAAGAGGAACACCATGCAGTGTAGAAAAACTGGCGTGAACATTTTATAGGAATGTGAAAAGAGAATAGGAGACTATCATAGTGTAACCTGAAAAGGAAAGAGAATGAATTAGGATTGGTTTTTAGATTTTATTTTTCTTTACCCACCCCTTTTTTGTCATATGCCTATCTAGCCTGTGCATGAAACTCTCAGTGGAAGAGGCAGCAACTACTTTACTAGGTAGCTTATTCCATTCGTCTGCTACTCTATTGCCACTGAGTTACATTCGTCTGCTACTCTATTGCCACTGAGTTACATAAGCCATAAAGTACGAATAAATAGGCTATGATAAGGTGAAAGAGTTACAGTATATTTACGTAATAGAATTTAAGATACCCGGTACGCTTGTTTTGAGGGGAGCATTAGAGCCTGGTATGTTTTGATAGGGTACTTTTTTAAAGCACTTAGATATGTTCATTCGTTGAAAGTATGAGGCTTTTAGGAAGAGGGAAAGTGGTTCACTGGGCGAGAAGGATAAGCTTTGGCGGAGCTTTTGGTAGTAGTGACGGTGGATGGTGGAAATGTGTGAATTGGCTGAGTGAAGGAGTGCATGCTGAGAGTGGAAGGTGGATTGGTGTTGAGAGAGTGGACGAATGAGAACAAGTGTGAAGTCTATTGAGAGAGTGAAAGGAGGTTACATTTGTTGTAGTGGGTGGAGGAAGGTTAATTAGAGAGTGGAACCTAGCGAGTATTTGCGAAAGGAGTCTTCGTGAGTGTTGTGTGAGCAATCGGGAGAGTGAAAGGGGAGTGATAGAATTAGAGACAGGAAAAACGAGTGCACGTTGTGAGTGGTAGGCGAGTGATCGTTGACAGCTCAAGAAGAATGATGGGAATGAAAGGTGAGTGACTATTAGGTGTGAAAAAGCAAGTGAGTGTTGGCAGAGTGTGTGTGTGTGTGTGTGTGTGTGTAGAGATGAAGACCAGTGAATGGATTGAGAATGAATGGTGGGTGTGTGCGTTTGGGGAATAGAAAGCAAGTGTGTATTGGAAGGGGAAGTAGAGTGAGTTAGTGGATGTAGTATGAATGGTGAGAGTGGAAGCAAGTACAGTGAGTTGGGGGGATGGGGATCAAAATGTTGAGTGGAAATGTAGTGAGTGTTTCTCGAGTGAGTTTTGAGAGTAGGAGGGTAGTGAATGTAGGGAAGAGTCTAAGGGAAGATAGTGTTGCGCAGAATAGTGAATGAATGGTGAGAGTATAAGGGAAGTAAGTGATGAGTAAAAGGGGAATGAGTGGAGGGGAAGGTAGAGGCGAGTGAGTGTAGAAGGGAGTAGAGGCGAATGAGTGGTGAGAGTGGAGAGTGCGTAGTGAGCGTGTGGGTGTTAGTGGTGTGCTGATGGACCAGTACCAGGGCTGGGTTCCTCGGCCCCCCGCTGACCCTCTTTGTTGTTGGAAGCGTGTGCGTCTCACCCGTACATCCTCTTTTTCCACCCTCCTTCCCTCTCTTCCAACCTTCACCGCTTACCCTCACCACTGGTCTCTTGTACTTTTAGTGAATATCAGACCTTCCCCTTTCTACCTTTAGCAACCCCCCCCCCTTCTTTCCTTTCTCCCTCCTCACCTCCACTACTGATTTACTGTATGTCAGACTCTTACCTTCCCTTTCGTTTTGCCCTTCCCCCAACACCCCGTCCTCTGTCTTCTCACCTTCACTACGCGTCTCCTGTACTAATGGCTTTACATGGACATTCTTTTTACCTTCCCCTTCTTTTCGCTTCCTCCATTTTGTCTCGTACCCGCTACTCTTTCTCCCTCCTTTGCCTCATTCACTACTTTCCCGCGCCATATGACAGACCTTTCCCTTCATTTCCCATCCTTTCCTTCTCTCCCTCCGCCTCAGCCCCTCAAATAATTTCTGTACCATACCCACCCACCTCCACTTTTCGTGCGCATCCTTTCTCCTTTCCTCGCATTTCAATTCCTCTACTTTTCCTTTTTCTTCCACAGTCTCCCTTCTCTTTTTGCCACATGCCCTTCATCTCTCTCGCACCACTTCACTCGTTATCTCCCCTTAGGTCTCTTGCTCATGACTTCCCTTCTCTCCTGTATTTTTAGCTCCCCTCCTATGTTTTCATACTTCTTGCTTCCTTTTCTTTTTCATACACCTTCCCAGTTTCTTATACCCCCTTCGCTTCCTTCTTCCTTATTGCCCCCCTCTCGGCACATTTCTTCTTTATTTCTTTACTTCCTGCTTCCCTATTTTTTTACTCCTTGGTTCCCTATTTCTTTACTCCTTGCTCTCGTATTTTATTACTCCTTGCTTTCCTAGTTCTTTACCCCCTTGCTTCCCCATACTGCTCAGCCCCCCGTTTACTCATGGCTCCCTACTATTCCTCCTTCCTCTTCTGTAGCTACTCCTTTCTTTCCTCACTGTGTACTCAGTTTTTCACCTTATTTACTTTCGTCCTCTGTCTCTCGTCCTTGATTCCCTCTTTCTTTACTCCCTGCTTCCCTCTTTCTTTCCTTGCTCCCTGCTTCCCTCTTGTTTTAATCCTTGCTTCCTTCTTTCATTAATCCATACATCCCTCTTTCTGTACTCCTTGTTTCCATCTTTCTGTACTTGCAACCCCCTTTTTCTTTAGTTCTTGCTTCCGTCTTTCTTTATTTCTCTCTCTCTCTCTCTCTCTCTCTCTCTCTCTCTCTCTCTCTCTCTCTCTCTCTCTCTCTCTCTCTCTCTCTCTCTCTCTCTCTCTCTCTCTCTCTTCCATTTCTTTCCATATTCCCTACTTACTTTCAGTGTCTACTGGCTTCCCACTTCTGTCCCTAGTTGCACCGTTCTTTGCCCCTTTCTTCCTGCTGTCTCTATCCTTTTTTCCATATTTACTAAACTTATCTCCTCCCTCACTGTATCAGTAATGATGCTGGTATAGAAATCCTTTGCTTGTCTACATTTTTCATTCATGACCCTATTTCCTTTCTTAGCTCTGTTTTCTCCCGCCCCCCTCCCCAGCTCTCCTCGCCTCCCTCCGTACATTCCCTTTTCATCCAGCCCTCCCACCTTCCGTATGTCAATAATCCTTTCGCTCAGCGATTTATTTACCTTCACTCTTGTCTCATTCATCTCTCACCAACTCATAATTCCTTTTCCGTATACCTTCGTTTCCCCTCACTAATGTCTTCCGTGTCCTCTCAACCCATATCTCTCCCACATTCCTATCACCCATTTATTTCTTGTTCCTTCATACTTGTATTTTACGCTGAGTTTCTTTTTCTTGTCATCTCACGTTGCCTTCCTGTGTCAGCTGGATTTGTTCGCCTTGAACTTTTACCTTGAAGTTTCAATTCTCCTGACTGTTCATTGTTGATAACGCCTTTTTTTTTTTTTCCCCCCCCTACGAATGCACACCAGGCAGTTTATGAGCACTATATTTATAATGCTACATATCGTAGAATGTGTGTGTGTGTGTGTGTGTGTGTGTGTGTGTAATGAACTCAGTCTTCAACGTTTACTCACACATTTCTGTATTTCTCTACCTGTCCTCTGCCCCTTACCATGCCCCGTCATTGGGTGTCTTATAACCTCGTACCTCAAGAGTTTCTCCTTCATTGCCATCTCACGCAATCCCCCTCTTCATTACCTGTCCCTTTCTTCTCGGAATCCGTCTCATTTCAGTACGTCTCTTCCTTTGGTTCGTGCCATTTTTTCCCATTCAGCTGTGTGTGTGTGTGTGTGTGTGTGTGTGTGTGTGTGTGTGTGTGTGTGTGTGTGTGTGTGTGTGTGTGCCCTTTTGTGTTTCCCATGGGTTTTATTTTCATTCTTACCACTCGTTTATCAGTCTGTTGTTACGAATTTTGAAAAGTATTATAGCGATTGGTTTACCATGTCGAGAAATAGCCTCCACTTTTAAATAATTTCCCCGTTGGTCTCCCTCCCAACCCCTCAACTTCCCAATGATTGATCAGTAGTAACCTTTTTTTCACGATATCGCTGTGTATTCATGTCCCGACGCTCCTTTTAAGTATTATTAAAAAGTAAGTTTTTCCCGATACGTCCTCACATAATTTTAGCATTCACTTCCCCCACACCGTCCTCAGGTAATCAGCGAACACCTATTAGGGTAATATTTTCCCGATACACCCCCACCTCTTACTAGTTTACTTACCTCCATTTAGCTCAACGACTAACCTCTGAGCTTCAAAATGTTTTCTCGTTTTCTAGGATAGTTTTGTCCACTCCTCCCCAGCCAATAGAACCGTTCATACCTTTGCACATTATGCAAATAAAACTTTTCTGAAGCCGTCTCACGTGCATTTATATTACATATATAATTAAAAAATTTCCCTTGACAATAAACACTTTCTTTCCGTTATCATCTGTGTCTATGGTAAAACCTTTTCCTTCCGTTCACAGCTTTGGGCAAAGAATATAATATAGTAGACGTTCCCCTTTCGTTCACACCAGTGCACACAGTGTACTTTTTCCTCCCCTACCGTTTTCAGATATAAATGCTTCTCCTCTTTAAGCTATTGTGGTAAGCTAAACTGTGATACTGTGAAGGGAGGAAGGATATCTGCTTCAAATGGCGGTGCCCCGTCTTCGTTTCCATTAGTGTCGTGTTTCGTTTAATTACTGGACCCTCGGCTGGCCCTCTTGTCCCTCGCGCCCGCAGCGTTCATTTGTCTTCTGGGATTCGCCTTTAGGGTTTCGCACTGCTGGAATATCTGGTAGTTCCTTAGGTTGTTTTCAAACTTTCATTTATTCAAGTGACACTACTAGCTTCTCTTAATGTTTCTGAGGTCAGTAATATGCTCACGGGGAGATTACCGGTATTTGATGTGGTCGTTTCTCAAGCTCTGAAATGTTGATGTCCTGGCATTCTTCCTCAGCTTTGCCATTGCTACACTGTTTGGTCATCCGTATTTGTATTTTCGTTTACCTGAATTACCTTCGCCGCCAAAGGTGGACGAAGGTTTCTTTCGGTCGCAGGGTTCTGAAAATGCGAATGAAATCGTGCCGTGTTTATTCTGACCCAGGGATGAAGTGATTTATGTGCTGAGAAACTACAGTAAAGGATATGGAAGTACACACCGAGGCAGGTCGATATTGTTTACTTCTGGTACTTAATTCTTCACATACTTATTATTATTATTATTTTTTATTTTTCACATCAGCGGTTCGAATGTTTTTTCCCCTGCCCCATTTTTTCTTCCTTGATATGACATTTACATTATTCTTGATTCAGTTTTCACACAAGCCTATTTACTAATCAGCAAATATTATTCACCGTAAGCATCCACTTTAAGATTCGTTACCTGCCTGTTTCCGCTCCCTTGCATTCCTCCATTCTTCCTGGCTCAGAACGTGCCTTGGTCGTGAGAGATGATGGATTAGGTGAGGTGTGGATGGAGCGAACCTGTTGATGATGTGGTGATGAAGGGGGGAGGCGCCGGGACACCAGGCTCGTTAGCTTAATGTGTCGGATTACTGGTACTTTATTGCCTCACTCGGAATATCTAGCAACCCCCCCCCCCCATTCTCTCTCTCTCTCTCTCTCTCTCTCTCTCTCTCTCTCTCTCTCTCTCGTGTGTGTGTTGATTTAGTCATTGGTGGTTTTGTTTGGTAGGGATTGTTGCCTTTTTTTTCTTTGTGATAGTGACTTTAGAGAGGGAGGTGAGTGGTGGTGGTGGTTCTAGACTCATGGTGACGAGAGGTAGCTATATATATATATATATATATATATATATATATAATCATTTCCCGTGGCACCCCTCGGGATGCATAGGGTCTCTATGAACTCTCTCCACCAATATTTGTCTCTTGCCATCTCCTTCAGGTCTCACCAACACTCCTCTCCTGCTTCTTTTTTTATTGTCCTCAACCAGGTTTCCCTCTGCCTACCTCTACCTCTTCTTCCTCTAGCGGTCCACTCTGGCACATCCTGTATTATATATATATATATATATATATATATATATATATATATATATATATATATATATATATATATATATGCTTTTATGATTTTTTGTTTTTGTTTTATAATTAGAGAACCTTTGTGACTAATTTTTGGTGATTGTGTTGATTGCAGAGGTTTGTCGTTGGTGTTGGTGGTTTTAGGTGCTATGGTGATTGGTGCTTGTGGTGGTGGTTATTTGGTAGGAATCATAGTCGGTTAGTTGAATGGTGGTGGTGGTGGTGCGTGAAGTTGATAGAGATTTGGTGATGGGTCTGTTTGTATCCTGCCGTTAGTAGGTTAATATTTGCGTCCATTACCGTGCATGGCAAGACCTGTACAGAATGCCTTTAAACCATTTATATTGAAGTCTGCTTGCACTCATTCATTCCTCGTTATCCACAGTCGTTTTTCACGGACGATAGGTTGTCACTCTGCTGGCAACATTTCATCTTACTTTTGTCAGATGGTTGATCCAGATATTTTCAAGGTTTTATCTGATGTGCGAGCGAAAGGTTTTTAGGAAAGAGTTTATCTGGAATTGGACCCAGAAAGGTTTGTTTTGACAGAGTTTCATCAGAATTTGATATAGAAAAGTGTGTGTGTGTGTGTGTGTGTGTGTGTGTGTGTGTGTGTGTGTGTGTGTGTGTGTGTGTGTGTGTGTGAAAAGCTTGGTTTCATCAGGATTGAGAGAAGTGTTTGTTTTTGACAAAGTTTTTATTTATTTATTTTTCTTTATCCAGAAAGTCTGTATTTTGACAAGGTTTAACTGGACAGTTTACCTTAAAAAAATGTAGCCCAAACTTCTTTAATGTGGATGAGAAACTGGTATTCATAGTTATTGGTGGAAATAAGAGTGTACATGGCCTGGGTGAGCAGCGGTAATGGAGGAAGGATGATCACACGAGCTATCAGACCCTTCTCGCCTTATGAATCTGGCTTAATTTATATCGGGCGCCAGGGCGTTGATTAGGGTGATCCTGGGCCAGCACTGGAGTTTGGGAAAATTGGCCGCAGGTATTAAGCCTCCCCTTCCCCCCTACCCTCCACCCCACCTAATACACACACTCCCCCTCCCTTCTCCATTCTCCTCCTCCGCTTTTCTCCTCTGTTTGCACGACACATTCGTTGCTTTCTCTTTTACTGAACTCTCCGGTCTCTTGATGCCGTTATTACGCGCTTTTCACCGTCACTGCATCTCTCTAACCACCTTTTATCCTGTTTCATCACCTTTCTTTCTCACTTAGCATTATCTCACGGCCTCTTGTCATCTCTTCATTATCTCTTCTTCTGATGATCTATCTGACATCATCTTTCTTTCTCTTATCCTCATCTTTTTCTTATCCTCTATTCCCATTGCCTTCTATCCTTTCACATCTCATTCTGTCTTATCGTACCGTAGTCTCTCTTCATTGTTCATTTCCCATTATCATCTCGACCTCTGTTCTTACTGCTTCTTATCCTTTCTTATCTCATCCCCACCTCTCATCACCTCGCATCCTTTCTTTTCATCTCATCCTTTCATCTCACCTCATCTTTTATTCTCATAATCTCCCTCTCCTAGTCTTATCATTTTTTTTCCCTCCTCGCCTTCTGCTCCATTCATCCCTCCTTTCATCATCCTCTCTTCCTCCCCCCCTCTGTACCTCCCATCAGTAGTCTTCTCCCACACCTCCCTTTGATCCATTACTCCCCACTCCCCGGTGTCCCTCCCCTTCCCACACCCAGTGCTCAGCTCTCGGTAATAGAGGAGAAGGCAGGTGTTATCCCCTCCGGAACACCTGATATCCCAGCAGTGTTAGATGATCTGTGGTAGGGGTGCGCCGGCTGAGGGATAATCCATAGGCACGAGGTAAATCAGTGTTGGTGGGTGCGAGGGAACAGCGGAAGAGAATGGGGGTAAGTGATACGAAGTGGGTAGAGGACGCGTTTGTGGATTGATTGAGGTGGTTGGTTGGTTAGGAGGAGGAGGAGGTAGGCACTTGAGTATATTGTGGACGATTGTTAGATGATTATGCCTGTTTTCGCTTAACTGGAGCTGGTGTGGGCAGAGAATAATGAGAAGTGGTGATAGGATACAGCACGCGGTTGTAGGTTGAGTGAAGTAGATGGTTTGGAAGAGGATAGGGTAGGTTTTGTATAGAGGAGACTTAGTAGAGGCTAATGTCGGCACAATCTTACCATTGGACCTGGTTGAAGGAGACATTAGGGTGGTAACTGATGAGAGGAGAGTTGGATTAGGCGATTGTTGGTTGGTTTAGGAGGAAGAGGATGTGGTTGGTAGCTTGTAAGTTGTCAGAGGTTGTGGTGCAACGAGGAATATACCGGTAAATTCACTACGTTGGTTCTGTGGAATTTGTAGAAGTGATTGGAAGAGGATAGATTATGTGATTGTTTGTTGATTGAAGAAGATTCTTACGCAAAGCTATGTCCCTTATGTCAGGTTTGGAGGGAAGGTGGTGTGTGGGAACGCAGACGAGTGAGAATATTGATGGGAAGTGGTTAGGGTAGCATGGGGTTGGCGGTAGATTGAGGATGATTTCAGAAAGGAGTATACTCGTATCGTTGCGTCACAAAACAACAGTGGAGAATGTTAGGTGTAAATATGTGAGAAAGAAGTAAGTGTAAATAGTATGAGGGAGCAGAGGAGGAGGTGGGTCAGCGATAATAGGTTGGCCAGATTGTGGGCGCAGAAGGGATAATGAGAGTATCCAGATTCCGTTAAGTAAATCAGTGCAGGACTCAGACATGTAAGGCAACAGTACTGGGGGGAAAACACAGGGAGCCAAAGTAGATAAGGTGAAAGGAAGCTATCTAGTAATACGAAGGAGATAGTAAGTGTTAGAGGTGGTTGATTGGCAGGAGTCTGTGGTGAGGGATTCATACTGTAATGCTGTTGGTCGCCGAAGGTTAGAGTTGTAGAAGTGGAGTGGAGATTTCAGAGAGGAATTCTGGTGGTGACAATAAACCGGAAATGTGTTAGCAAAAGTAGATATGAAGGTTACAGTAGGGTAGAGTAGACGGTTATTAATGGCAATGGGGTTGTAGAAGATACAGCTGGAAAGTGGTTGCCAAGTGTAAAAAATGATAACTGCAACAAGGGAAAGTAATGGCTCAAAGGAGGGAATGTAATGAGAGGAAATAAAAAAGAAGGCATAATGGAAAGCAAATAGCAACAGTAAGTAATGGTTTGGTCGGTCGGTAGTATACTGTAGGTAGTTAGTGTACTGTAGGTAGTATACTGTAGGTTGTTAGTTTATTGTAGGTAGTCCGTGTAGTCCTCTCTCGTTACCAGTACATGCCTACCGATGCTGCAACAGGGCCATGAATTAAGTATTTATTTCAGCAGTGCAGATTAACAAACGGCAACTGTTATTGGACAAGACCCACATTATTAAGCATGAGATACAGACGTCAAACATCACTGCACTACTTGTATCGTTTAAAACAATAAAGATTCTCTCTCTCTCTCTCTCTCTCTCTCTCTCTCTCTCTCTGCGCGTGTGTGTGTGAGAGAGAGAGTGAATTAAAGCAGAAACTTGGCGAGTGTCAAGCACCTTATCGTCTGTGTTTTTGTGTTCTGCCCGGATGAAGTGTTTCCGACGGAAGTGCTTAGGTCGAGTCACACGGACCTCTCTTGAGCTCCCCTGATGCCCTGGGGGGACGTAAGAGGGCGCTGGCTGTCTTCCCGTCCTGTTACAAGACTCGGTATGCGTGTAATTAGGTTGTCTTTGCTTTCTCATGGGATGTGTGATCTTTAATAATAATAAAAACAGTTTAGTACTTTTAATCTATTTCAGCAAGAATACTAAATTACTGAGAACTGTTAATTTCACGACACACTTCATGGAAGTTCCCGGAGCCAGGAAGTCGTCCACCCCCCTTCCCCCCACACCTCATTACCGGCCCCCCCTTCTCTCAACCCCTCCTCACCCCCCCCCCATCCGTCCTCTGTCTTCCTCTTACTCGTGAGTCACAGAGGTCACCAATTTCCTGCTATCATAAACTCGTCCGCGCCCCACCTTCAGCTCTTCCAGGCCAGAAATGAAGTTCCCATTGATGTATATTTTTGCACAGTTGACATAAGAGGCGTTGAATATTCAGAAAAGGGAGATTTTTGGGAGCGTTGACGGCCGTGGCAGTGAGGGAGGCTTGGTAACCAATCAGCTGGAAATACTTAGGAAAAGAGGAAGCCTGAAAGCAGTATCGGACATGACAGAGTCTGTGTAAAGACGTGTCTGGTGCGTGCGAAAGAAAGGGGCAAGAAAACCCGGACTGGGAGGTTTGGTGCACGCAGGGTGAAGTATTGACCTGGCCTGCCGTGTTTCTGTCCCCTCAGCACGCACCTGGCTCGCCCTAACTAGTAAGCTCGCCCCGTGTTGGTACATATCCCCCCCCCCCCTCTTTGTGTCTTATACTTTCTTTTTTTTCTTAGGCGTTTTGTAAAGTAGTACAGGTTCCACTGAACTCTGGTGTAGTGTTGTATTTTTTTCCCCCCTTCGATGCCAGTAGATCCCGTACTTCATGATAAATTTTGTATATAAAAAATTTAAAAGTAAGGAACTGCATGATAATTTATAGACATGAGAGATAAGGAACTCTGTTGTAAATTTGACAAAACTTTGCGTAATTTACAAAACAGATGTTCATAGTGTATTCAGTATCCATATCGTCCCGTATTTTTTATAGTCTCATTGGGTGTCAGTATGGGTTACTCTCTTTTTTTAAGGTTTTGAAAAAAAGAGACTTGTCACAGCCCCCGAGCAGACAAGGCAAGTAAACAAACCATGAAATGTGGATGACCAAACATGCAAGTTGTTGAAATATCGAGCCTGAGAGTTGCGTGCGTGCTTGCTGGAGGAACAGGGGTGAAAGACCTTGTAGCTAAGAGTAGTGGATCTTGCTGGAGGAGCTTCGTGGCTTCCCGAGGCCGACATTGATTGTAAAGTGCAGACGTGTGACCATTGTTTTTTTACATTTGGATCGTCGCAAAGGTCAGGGCCAAGATGTTACTGCACGGTATGCTTTTTAACCCTTTCAGTCCGGTGGCTTGCGCAACTTGTAGATGATTTTCTTCAGCTTAAGATAAACTGCTTTGGAGTAGGAGAATGTCTTTTGAGTAATGCCATTAATACGAGGGGTCATACCCAAATTGAATAAAAGTCATCAGATGTTAACAGCTATAGCTGAATTAAGTATAGGTTGTGCTTTGGGTGATGTTGATATAATTATTTAGGCAGAGCTGCGGCTCCTGCTTTGGTTTAACCGTGATAGCGAGGTACGCCCCGTCTCCCTTTCCGAATTCACTCCCCTCCCATGACCCTTCCCCCACTCCCTCTCCCATCCCTTTCTGGTCACCCCCCGCCACGCTACTCTCCTCCCACCAGGCTGTGAGTGAGGTCACGTGACCCCGCCGGCCATCCCATCCCACGAAGCCCACTGCTTGCCTCATCACAATCGACGGGGTGTGCAGAGGCCAGGGGCTGGGCTGGCATGTTTACCCTAGCCCAAACGCCACTCATTTCTGTCAGCGGGTTACCTTCTACCCGTTCAGTCACAGAGTTGCAAAGGTAGCAGTAGTGGCAGCGCACAAAGCTGGGCACGGGAATTTGTTAGTAGATAGATTTTCACAGATGAAAGGGATCGTTTAATATGCATATGAACTATTGATGGAAAGTGGTTATGATACGATAAGATTTGAAATATGTATTTGTATTCTGAAACTTGGAACACAGGGAATATAGTTTGATAAGGCAAAGTGGTTGGAGGGAAAATGAGGGTTGGTTTTAATGGTGTGTAGGGCGAGGAGCAGCTGTGGGTTAAGTGGCTCTATGTATGAAATATCCTTACTAAATTACAGGATAAATGAATTTCCATGAGAACTAACTACTTTTTACATATTTTTTCGTGTTTTGTAACTTTCATACCAACTCACATTTTTTTGTGAACTATTTTGCACCTGTGTTGGTGAAGGCAGGCGTATCGAAGTAATGTTATGCATAACTTAAAGCCTAGGGGATTTTATAAATACAGTCCCAGGACAACTTAGCGAGGGGACGGACCACCACTGCTGAGAACACTGCTCTCTCTGTTCCTACTCTCCACTCCTCCTTACTTGCGCCTTTAGCTTTACCTACTTTGTATAGCAGAAGGATTTACAGTTACGGTTTGCAACAGCCGTTCACTTGCTCATATGTTTAGGTTTGTTCATTACTTAGGTATATGTGTTTAATGAAGCATCCCCTGTGATAGGCTGTCGATTTCGTTTGCTAATTATTGAAGAATTTCAACCTCGCCAACAGTGGCTGCTCAATGGCAAGTGTTAGTTATCGATCCAGGTGGTGAGGGTTACCACATTACTGCTGGCGTAAAGTTCACCCTTTATAAACGAGATATATATATATATATATATATATATATATATATATATATATATATATATATAGATATAATACAGGATGACATTTTACTTTCGTGGTTTTCATTTAGGTGGAAAGTATGTGCGATTCATAATCATAGAATGTAAATACGTCCGCGTATGGTACCGTACTATTTTTGCCGTTGGAATAATATTTTGGTGTGTGAATGTTGGGCTGTGGAACCGTATGGTGGCTGCGTGGTGCCGGTGGTGGCGAGCGGCGGAGGGACTGCTGGTGTTGGGAGGGGAGGAGGGGAGAGGAAGGGGAGAGTGAGGGAGGAGCGGCGAGGTGTGTGTGCGTCGCACTCGCGGCGTCCCTCCCGCCCGCGCCGCACTCTCGCACACACCACCCCACTCACCACCAGGCAACCCTCACGTCAACACCATCCACCTTTATAATCGGCTAATTTATTCGTCAAGGCGCCGAAATCATCGGTGGCATCGGCGTAGTTCGTGTAAGTGCATCAGTGTAATACTTCATACTTTCGTGTTGGTGTGACTTGGTGTGCGCAGGTCATTCCCGCTCTGCGCAGGTTACCACGACTACCCATGTTTCAAAATTCATCAATGACATCAAGAGTGTGTCAGTGTACTATTTATATCCCCTGGAAAATATAGCGACACCTGTTGCTCCACAAGACCCTCCAGACTCGGGATTTAAGTGTTCTTTGGAGTAACTGAAGTAGTTCTTCCACGTGTTTTGTGATTGTCCCCATTCGGCAAGTTCACGAATGTCTCATTGTTACAATATGTTGAAAGTGTGTCATCTGCTGAAACTGGAAATAGTAAAAAGCTGATAGTACTGTGGAGTGTCAGTGTGATTTAGTGGTGCATATGTTTCAGATAAGAGTGAAGTGATGCTGATGAAGCCAGGGGTGGTGGTGGTGGTGATGGTGGTGGGTGACCCCTGGGAACTGGGACCATGAGGGGATTGTGTTAGGCCCTAGGGATAAGATGGGAGAGGGAGAGGTCTGGTGGGTAGGGTAGATCGAGAGATGAGGGAGGGGCTATACCCACGAAAGAACCTACATCCATGCCTGTAATTCCCAGTACACAAGTTATGCAAAAAATATCCAGCGAATTAGTGTTTTTAGTAGTTTGCCTCTGTTTGTGCTGAGTTTCGATGATGCCAAGGTAAAATTTCCCCTGTCACAAGCAAACAAAAACATTCCAAGTAAGCGAGGTAGAAAGGTGTGAGAAGCACAGCTGTGGGGAGGGCCGTGAAAAGTTGTGGGGGGAGGGGTTGGGGGGGATGATGAGGGAGGGAATGGAGGTGGAGGGGTGACTGAGGGCTTCACTGGGCGTCATGGGAAGGAGGCGGCGGGGTTAGGGTAGAGAGAACGGCTGGGGAAGGGTGTTGTGAATAGGAAAGGAAGGGGAGGGAGGGAGGGAGTGGGATGTAATTGTATTGGGGTAGTGGTGGGGGTCTTAAGAGCTGGGGGGAGTGGGGAGGGGTGAGGCTCTTCGTTCTGGCGACGGCTCTCAGGAAAGGGGCTCCGAGGGGGAATTGGCGGTACAGTTATGGTTTTCCTGGTTATATATTTCTTGCCGTTCCTAAAACCACTCAGATTTTCCCCCTCACGCCTTTTGCCTACCTCCCGGGCTCCCACCGCACAGTTCCCCCCACCCCCTTTCTCTCCCTTTCCCTCCGTTCGTTCCCTGTTTCCCCTTGTGCCTTCCCTCTCTCCCCTTGTGCCTTCCCTGTCTCCCCCCATTCCTTCCTTCTGTCCCCCATTCCTTCCTTCTGTCCCCCCCCATTCCTTCCTTCTGTCTCCCATTCCTTCCCTCTCTCCCCCATTCCTTCCCTCTCTCCCCCATTCCTTCCCTCTCCCCTTTCCTTCCCTCTCTCTCCCCTTTCCTTCGCTCTCTCTCCCCTTTTCTTCCTCCTCCTCCCCGTTTTTTTTCCCCTCCTTCCCTTTCCCTCCCTCTCTGTTTCCCTCTCCCCGCTTTTCCTTTCCCCGCTTTCCCTTGCTCTCTCCTCCCCTCCCTCTTCTCTCTCTTCCCCTCCCTCTTCCCCTCCCTCCCAACACTTCTTGCAGCTCCCTCCTCCTCCCCACAATTCTTCCTTCTGCCCCCTCCCCCTCCCTACACTTCACCTGGCACCCCCCTCTCCCTCCCTACACTTCACCTGGCACCCCCCTCCCCTCCCCTCCCCACCCCTCCCCACCATCCTTCAACCCTCCAATCCCTCACTCTCTTTTCTCCTCGACACGGTTGTCATGGCTGCAGCTTGTAGTCGCCAACTCGGCCGATCCGCGCCGCTTTTTCAGATACTCCTTGTAAAACTTCATGTAGGGTTGATTTTTGAACGGGATGAAAATTTGGATGACTTTACTCCGGGACGCTTGAAACGCTTGGCTGGGCAGTGACTTGCATGGAGTTGGACGCCCACGCTGCCATCTGGTGTGTGGATGGTGGAACACTGATGGCAGGTTCCCTCAACCCCTCCCTGATGACCTCACCTTCCTAAGTCATTCCTACACCCTCCACCCTTTCCACCGCACCCTTCCTCATACTGACTCACACTGCCACGGATGTCCTTTACCGGTGCAACACCACCCCCTGCTATGTACAGGAATCTCCTTAAAGTATGATTATTAGCGAACAGAAAGAAACCTCCTCTGTCCTAAGATGTCATCCTATTTTCATATTTATATTTGGTATCCTGCAGTGCCACCTCGATTTCCGTCTCCGTACCCATGGCAACAGTTCCACAATCTCGCGAACCTCAGCCCCCCTCCTCAAACCTCTGACCGTGTTATGCACATCAAAGCTCGGCCATAAACCAATAGCAACGCTCCCTGCCCACATTAATGCACTTGCTTGGCCAGCGTATGACTAGCACGTCTCTGTTTTTTTTTGCCAGACTCTGTGCATGTTCATCGATGGTGTGTCATCATTTTAGATGGGTAATCGTGGAAAATCATTAATGCATTGGATATGGATTTGGGAGGGGAAGAGGATGAAAGTGCCAGGCTATGTGCATGTTCATCGAAGGTAGATTGTTATTTGACTTGTAATCATCTGTCCGAGACATTAGTTTGGGAAAATCTTAGACATAGTGGATTGAGGGGGAGGGGGTGCGAAAGTGCCAGGGTTTGTGTGTGTTAAACGAAGGCGTTTTATAATTTTAGACGTGTAGCCATATTTAGACATATAATGGTGGGAAACAGTATAGGTATTTTATAATTATAGACGTGTAGCATATATTTGACGTGGTGGTGGAAAACCGTATACTGTAGGTATTGAATCCCACCCTTTAACCCTCCTCCCCCACCCGAAAGCTGTGAGGCGGAGTGGAGGCAGACGTGACCTGGAGGCAGAGAGGTCAAGTTGGCTCTTTTGATGATCGAGGGAGGAGGTCACCTGCACTCGGGGAGGGCCAGTTAGTCACGCCCAGCACGGCGCTCACAGTTCTACCACTTGTTGATTATACAGCCCCCAGATCTGTTATTGATTCTTGAAATAGCCACTTTGAAAATTAGCAGGATTAATGCCTTAGGGAAGTATCCAAACAGAGTTTCATTCGGTATTTTTTAAAAGATCCAAGTTAATAGTTTCAGCAGATTTAGGTATTGATTGCCGAATTGATTACTTGGAAAATACGAACGACTGATACCGGGCAAAATTTTTGGAGTAAAGCCATATTCATTTTTTTGGGGGGTAGTTTTGAGTTGTGCAGTTGCTTCACGTCCCCCGTCCCCTTCCCATTTGTCATGGAACTAGAGCTATAGTAAGTGTACGAATGAATACAGATGATCAGTTGCACAGTTTATATAGCCTAGGTCGTATTGGTAGCTTCGTGTAGCATTTTTCTTTTTTCGATTATTTGCTCATTCCCACCCCCCCTCTCTCTCTTTGTCACACACACACACACACACACACACACACACACACACACACACACACACACACACACACACACAGTGCCTAAGTAACGTATGGAAGGCCTTCATGCATTTCTCTCCTTTAACTCAGAATAGTTTTGGTAGAACCTTCCCTTTAACAATCAGCCACGAAAGGACCAAGATGTTTGTTGCTGTTTGCTTTCCTTTGTGCAGCAGGATACGTAAGTGCAATAAGCAAATGACCCAGTGTGTGTGTGTGTGTGTGTGTGTGTGTGTGTGTGTGTGTGTGTGTGTGTGTGTGTGTGTGTGTGTGTGTGTGTGTGTGATTTGGTTTATAAACTTTTACAACTGCGATAATGCCACATGTGCTCCAGAAATACCTTGCAGCACACACACACACACACACACACACACACACACACACACACACACACACACACACACACACACACACACACACACACACACACACACACACACACACACACACACACACACACACACACACACACACACACACACACACACACACACACACACACACACACACACACACACACACACACACACACACACACACACACACACACACACACACACACACACACACACACACACACACACACACACACACACACACACACACACACACACACACACACACACACACACACACACACACACACACACACACACACACACACACACACACACACACACACACACACACACACACACACACACACACACACACACACACACACACACACACACACACACACACACACACACACACACACACACACACCTGAGCAAATACAGATTATGATGGGTGAAGTGGTCTCGTAAAGGAAATGATGTACATATTTGTTGTCCTTTTTGTCCAATGAAGACAAGGTTTTATTGATCACAGTTAATCTGAGTATTGATAGACTCCTTGTGTACGTAATTGAGCAGATTACTATGGTAGTGCGCTAAATCAGTATTCCAATGATCAGAACCTTGTCAACATTTCACTGCTGACTTTGGCGATGGAAGGTTGTTGGTACGTGAAATATTTTTTGTCCAGTAGCAAAATTAAAACACAGCAAAGAAGTGTGAAAGAGTACTGTGGCGATCCAAGGGGACTGAAATATTGAGAAGGCAGGAGACTTTGCTGGCAGGGTATTATGGGTGAACTTTTGCCTGTTGTTAGTAACCTACGTGTTGGTTGGTTTATGTTCTGGAAGATGTAACCGTAACCGGACTCGACATTTATTACCTCCGCCAGCGAAGTTGGAGAAGGTTATTACTATTTATTCGTGTTCGTCTTTTTTTGTTTGTTTGCTCACAAGATATCTCAAAATGCCATTGATGGAATTCATTGAAATTTTGTGGGTATGTGGGTCGTGGACTATGAAAGAGTTGGTTAAATTTTGGTGGTGGTCTTCGAGTTCCTGTTCAGGACTGTTGTTTGTTGACAAGATATCGCAAAAAGTAATTGATGGATTTCAGTTGACTTTTGCTGAAAATGTGGGTCATGGTCCAAGGAAGAGTTGATTAAATTGTGTGATCTGAACTTTCTAGTACAGGCATTGGTGGAGTATACTGTGCCTGAGTGTGCGTATTTGTATATGTAATTTATTTTTAACGGAGCCAGAAATATAAGTAGTAATATATGCATTGCACATTTGAATATATACATTGTTTCTTTACCAGAAGTTTGAGGTATTAGTTCGTGTTTGTCTTGGTTGTTATATTAGCAATAAAGAGTGAAGTTTGAAAGGGCGTAAACAATGAATAATGTGTAATTTGAGTGGGCGGGTGCAATTTTCTTCCCGCTTTGAAACGCCCAAGTCTTACTGAGGAATTGAGAAGGCTGTTTTGATAAATGAGAAATTAATAGTGAACAAAGTGAAATTTTAATTAGCACATTCCGGCTTTTTTCGCGGTGAGAAAATGCCCACGAGGTTTTGGCAGTGGAGTTGATGTACGACAACCGGTGGCACGTGGACGTCTTGTTACTCTGCTGGTTCGGCTTTAAGAGAGGTGCAACACGGTGCTATCCCCCCACTTTGGTAGCACAGGCCCGTACGTATTGTAGCTTCCGATATTGCTTAGCGTTCGTAGGATTTACAAGGATTTGGTTCAGTTTCAGAATTTACCTCGAGACTTTTAGTACTTGAAGGCATTAATCTTTTCACATCATAATTTACTAATAGTACCGATCGAAGTTATTGGGAAAAAAAAAAAGTTTGAAATATCAGGACTACATTTTCCTGCATACCCATATTAGATATAGGTAACCGATAAATGGCGTATTAGATTTTTTTTTTTTCCTTTACGTTGAAGCGTTGTTACCTCCTTTCACCCTTTCCTCTGTAATTGTGTCGATCCGCAATGTTGGCTGGAGGCTTTTCACAGGGAGCCTCCTGTGGAGCACCATCATTGAGCAGCTCCAGACTACCTCCCCCAGTACCCCCTTGTACGGCATTGATCCTCTTCCCTGGCCCCCACCTGAGACGTTTTTAGTTAATCATTAGGGGCCTTGTGTTGGCAGCGCGGCAGTCTTGGCTACCCTACCCATTGACGCCCAAGACCTGGAGGCAGGTTGTGAGAGGACGGAGGCGCAGGTGGTCAGGTAATCTATTAAAGGCTCGTATCGAATATCAATAGCCCGTAGCGTCCTCGAAGCCTATTTATCATTAAAGTATTTTACCTTATATAGAAGTTTTAGGAATGGCCGCCCTAGTTTTACGCCCCGCCCATGTTTTACTGGCCCACTTTGACGCTTGGGCTCGAAGTGATCCTGTTCCGCTCTCCCCTTCTGCCTATTTAGGATCCGGAATCCACTTTAGATCCCTGCAGCCTTGCTCCATTTGCTTATTGGGATAGATGCTCTCGGCCACCGCGATTGCTTGGTTTGGGAAGTTACGCGTGGTATGGTGCCTTGCTTCCCCTTCCCACCTGGCTTGGTGTAGGGGTGATAGAAGAGATTCACAGTTCACATGAAACTTTTTCCTCCACCCTTTCATTCTTCACCCGTTTTTCATACAGAGGTAAATTTCCCCCATCTACGTGTATAATGGGAAGACCCATAGTAATGCTGATCATTGGATATATATCCCACCGAGACCGTTGTTCAGTACTAGGCTTTTCTTTTAACACTGTCCACATTTTTTACACATACGGGTTGCTGCTATCATACTCCCCCCGGCCCCTCACTTACAGGATAGCTCACAGGTCTTGGTGGGTTCGAGTCTATTCCATTGTATAAGTAGGTTTTTCACGAGGGCAGAGGAGGGTTCCGTCGAAGTTTGTGAATAGACTGAACAAGTTACTTCTTTTGCCTCTGTAAGGGCGTGTATCGTCAGCGTTTGCTGATAATTTAACCATACATTATTTTATTACGAACTATGTCATGAACATATAACTGTGCACACCAAGACGCCAGGAATGGCCAGTGCGAGATTATGGTGTATTTGTGGACTGTGGTGATGGTGGTGGCAGTGGTAATGGTGGTAAAGCCTGGTGATCGGGGTCGTGTTCAAGACTCCACCAGACCACGGGCATTGAAACCCTCCCTCACTCAATACCTTCCATCCATTCAGGCGCCTCCCTTCTCTCCAGCTCCCCCTCAGGTCGCTGTGAATGCTACGCTGCTGCAACTGGATATCTCGGTCGTCCCGTTTTTCCCTGGGTATTATGGACGTGAATGCTCGGGTGATTTAGATTTTCCTGTACAGTATTTTTCTCGTTCGAAGAGCGTCCTGTTAGTTTCATTTAATCATTTTCCTGTTTTCCACGTAGGAGGGAATTAGTTTGAGTTTCAATTAAATTTAATTCTACATAGCCAAGGGGCTTTGTTGTCAGGATATTTTTTATACCTTATTGGCGCTGAGGCGATTTCATTTAGCTTAGGTAGGATATATGAAACTCACGGAATTAGAAACTGTCGCCGTTAACGTCTTCAGTATGTTTATATTTTATTCTCCCTGCTACCAGACTTTTTTTTTTTTTTTTTTTTAAATCATAGGACTGGAAGGTGAAACTGATGACGGTGAAGCGGATTGTTGATTAGAAATTTTAGTTTTGCCCTATACGTGGGAATTAGGATCTAACGCATCCGATCCTTACAATATCGAGCATCGGGGATCGAGATGACGAGAGAGAGAAAGGGGGAGGGGCAGGTCCTGAGGAGAAGAATGAAAAAAAGAGGAAGTAGAATATTTCCAGGGGAGAGAAATGTGAAGATACGGCAAGGGGAAAAGGTTCAGAAGAAGAGAGAAAGTGGTGAGAGTGGGGAAATGAAGGTTAAGGGGAGAAATGTTTAGAAGAGAGGGAGAAAAGTATACGAGGGGGAAATAAAGAGAGGATACGAGGGAGGGTTTAGAAGAAAGGAGGTTGACAGGCGGAAATGATGATAGGATACAGGCCGAGGGTTCAGAAGAAATGGAGAAATGAAGATAGGACAAGGGAGGAAAGGCTCAGAAGAGAGAGAAACAGGGAGAGGGGTGAGAAGGGGGAATACCTAGCAGATGATAAGCATTTCCATTATTATTCAGCACTGTGTGATTATGGCAGCTTGTAACTGGCCTGAACCTAACTGTACTGGGCTTGAGCGTGAACAAATTGAACCTGGTGGTGGCTGGGGAGCAGATTGTTGATGACTGGAGTGTTTGTCTGGTGCGAGGCCCATATGGCGCTTCTAGTCGGCCACCCACCCCGCTGTACCCTCCTCTCCTCTCCCCAACCCCTCACATTTCACCATTCTACTACTCCTCCCACCCCACTTCCATCTTTCTTCCTTCATTTCTTTTCCACTTCGTAATTTTCCTGCTTTCTCTTTCTCATACTCTTCCCGCACTGCTTTCTTCATTTTCCCATCATCCTCCCCATTCCTGCTTCCCTTCCCTTCCCTTCCCCCCCTTCTGCCTTCCTCCCCTTCCCCCCCCTTCTGCCTTCCTCCCCTTCCCCCATATTCCCCCTCCCTTACTCTGCTTCCCTGTATAACCCCGTCTTCCCCTCCTTCCTCATATTCCCCCTCCTTCCCCACCTTTCTCCCCCTCCTTCCCCACCTTTCTCCTTCCCTCTCCCCCTTCCCCTCCCTCCCCCTCTTCCTCTCCCCCTTCCCCTCCCTCTCCCTTTCCCTCTTCCCCTCCCTCTCCCTCTTCCCCTCCCTCTCCCCCTTCCCCTCCCTCTCCCCCTTCCCCTCCCTCTCCCTTTCCCTCTTCCCCTCCCTCTCCCCCTTCCCCTCCCTCTCCCCCTTCCTCTCCCTCTCCCCCTTCCCCTCCCCCTTCCTCTTCCCCTCCCTCCCCCTTCTCCTCCCTCTCCCTTCTCCTCCCTCTCCCTCTCCCCCTCCCTCTCCCTCTCCCCCTTCCACTTCCCCTCCCTCTCATTATTACTGTTCACTATTCCCACTGCTTTAATATTTGTGATCTTCCCCCTCCCTGTGCCAGTGATCTCCCCTTACACTCCCCATTCCTGTGATCTGCCGCCCCATTCACGGGTTATATAACTCCCATCACACTTCCCTTCTGCTTTTTTATCCTTGTCTCTTGTATCCTTTCTCGCCTGTCATTCAAACTCCCTACCCTCTTTCCTCATCCCTACTCTTCTGTCATGTCTTTCCCCATCCTCACTCCCCGCCATCTCTCCCTTCTTCCCCCATCCAGACTAACCTCTTCCTCCCCATCCAGCCCCCTCTTCTTCCCGTATCTACAATCTCCTCATCTTCCCCTATCCATAGTCCCCTCCTTTATCCACAGTCCCCTCTTCTATCTGCAGTCCCCTCTTCTATCCACAGTCCCCTCTTCTATCCAGTCCCCTCTTCTATCCACAGTCCCCTCTTCTATCCGCAGTCCCTTTTTCTATCCACAGTCCCCTCTTCTATCCACAGTCCCCTCTTCTGTCCGCAGTCCCTTCTTCCCCTATCCACAGTCCCCTCTTCTATCTGCAATCCCCTCTTCTCCCATCCAATCTCCTCCTCTTCCCATGTCCACAGACTCCTCTTCTTCAACCATCCACATCCATCTCCTTCCACATCCCCACTCACATCCTTCCGCATCTCCACTCCTCCATGACGCGTTACCCCATCCCATCTCCTCGTTCCCGCTGGTTGCTGCCTTTGTTACTTCTATTCTCACTGTGCCTTGGTTAGTTCGCAGCCCATGTCCCCTGCTCCTCCATTCCCTCACGTTCGCTTATATTCTCTTGACTCACATTTTTCCCATCTTTCCTCTGTTTTTCCCCATCTTTGTTTTCCCCTCCTTCGTGTTCTCTCTCCTTCCCATCCCACCCCCCATTGTCTCTTTTTTCCTTCCCCGTCATTAAGTTTTCCTCCTTCCCTTTCTTTTCCTGTTGTGTTCAGCTTTTCTTCCGCAGTCTAGTTTCACTCCCGCTACCTCCTTGCGTTCTTACATTGCCTCGTCTCCCCCTCTGTTTTATTTTTTTTTCTCCCAAGTTTTCTCCCCCTTTCTTATTCCTGTATCCCCCTTCTATCCTGATCGTTTCCTCTCCTTCCCTATTTTTTGACTGGGTTTTTCTTCCCTTAGACTACTTTCCCCTTCCTGTTGCCTCTCCATTTACCGTTCTTTTTTCCACCAGCCTTCCCCTCATGTCAATTTATTCCCTCTCCCCCCTCTCTTCCCTCACGCCTCTTTCACTTCTCCACATTCCTGAGTAATTTACAACTCGAGGCAGGGAAACTCAGTTACATGGGCTAGGGTGACTTGGCATGGATTGCAATATTACAGACAAACAGGTTTTATGTGTTTTTGCCTGGAGCGGTTCAGGTAAAGTAAATAAAATCGACATAGACTTTTTTTTTGTGACGTTACGAAAGACATGATTGAGATTAATGGAAAGATAATGGCCAGTGTTTTGTATTGAAATGTAGACCTGAGGAACTCGCAAATTTAATGAAACGTATCGAAAGAGAGTTGATTCTTAGCCCTGAGGTGGAGTGGGAGGATGAGCTGGTAGGTAAAAAATAAATATAATAAAATAAATCTTTCCTAGTCAGAATAATGTTGTCAGGCGGTGGCACTGGAGAGAGGGGGGGGGAAGGGGAGCTGAGATCGATGGTGGTAATGTGCAGCTTTGTAACTTGAGAAGAGTATGGGCGAGGTAACTACAGAAAGGCTTGTGTTGTTAGCAGTGCCGAGAACATGTGCGTGGGAACCTTCTCACGCTTCATGGCTACAGGTGGACGCATGGTGTTCAAGAGCTGTCTGTGGTGGTTCAAGAGTTTTCCGTGATGTTCATGGTACTAGGATGGTAATCACAGGTTCGCTTACAACCCACTGTTACTCCCCCCCCCCTCTCTCTCACACACACACACACACACACACACAGTCAATTATATTCTCTTCATGGGTTGTCGTGCGGCTGACTTGGCATTTGCTTCCCTGGCATTCTCTCCCTTGTCTCCTCCGGTAGTCTCTCCTTGTGCTGAGGTCCTCGAACGAGGCCACATCTGCCGGTGTGGGCCTCAGTGGTAGTTGGTGTAATTGACCAGTAATACAGGAACAAATGTAGCGGAGAATGACTGACCGTTCTCTTCACTGGTGTATTGGAAAACGGTGGGTCGGTGAGTTAAGGGGGGGACGAGGACCTGACCAAGATTGTAACGGAGGGGGGAACAGGGTACGCCACCCATTCGATGGCTGCATTCACCTGTTAATGCGAATGTGCAATTCAGAGGTCATGCTGGGATGGCTGAGAGGTCGTCTGCCTTCCTGGATAGGTTGTTAACAAAGGCACAGGAAGGTACAGAGTTGAAGGGAAGCGAAAGAGGGCATATGTTCAGCCAACTCTGTACAGTACTGGGTAATTGTCTGAATGAAGCTGTGGAAGTTGATTGTGCTCCTCTATACGGAAAGTCTAGCGCAGTCTCGTGTATTTCGAATTTGTAATGGAATAACCTCATGAGTAAAAAAAAAAAAAAAAAATGACGGATGAGGCCCTGCCATTAGAATAGAGAACCATGTGATTGATAAGATGCGCCTCGTGAATTCCAGAAAAACGTCCGAACCGAAGTGAATGCCATGAATTCGGAGTTGCTGTGTTTGAGAATGCGGAATATGGCAGTTAATAGCGCTCGGGGCACAGACTATTAGGGCGATGGGTTGGCAGGCCCCCGAATACTGCGCCACGTAATGGAGCGGAAGGTGGCGTGGTGAACGATTGCTGTCCTACTCCCACCACCCTGTTCCTTACCTTCCTTCCCTTGTTTCTTCCCTACCTTCTCTTGTTTCTTCCTTCTGTTCCTTCCCTACCTTCTTGTTTCTTTTTTCTGTTATTTACCATCCTTCTTATGTTTTTTCCCCTGTTACTTCCCATGTTTTGTCCTGTTCTTTCCCTTCCTTCCCCTGTTTCTTCCTACTGTTCCTTCCATTCCTTCTCTTGTTTCTTCCTCCTGTTATTTGCCATCCTTCTCATACTTCCCATGTTTCTGTTCCTTCCCTCCTTCCCTTGTTTCTTCCTCCTGTTCCTTTCATTCCTTCCCATGTTTTTTTTCCTGCTGCTCCTTACCTTCCTTACCATATTTCTTGTTTCTGTTCCAGCCCATGTTTCTTCTTCCAGTTCCTTATTTTCTTACTTCTGTTCCTTCCCTTCCATCCTGTGTTTCTCCCCCTTTTTCCATCCCTTCCTTCCCGTGTTTCTTCCTTTTTCGTCGTTTCCTTCTTTCGTTTCTCCCTTCAGTTCCTCCTCTTTCTTCCCACGTTTCTTGGTGTTCCTTTTCCACCATTCCATTTTTCTTCTTCCTCTTAATTTTATTCAATCTCCTGTTTCTTCCTCTTGAACCCTTCCTTCACCTTGTTCCTTCCTTCCCATGAGTCTTCCCCGTTCCCTTCCCACCAGTCAGTTCTTATGTTCCTTCAGCCATATTCTGTTTTCTATCCGTGTTTCATAATTATCTGTCAGTTTTTTCCTTGCTTCTTCTTCCAGTTCACTCTTATTCTTCCCATATTCTTCGAGCCATTTTCTCTTGCTTCCGTCATTCCCTCCAGTTTCACCACATGTTTTACTTCCTGCTGACTCACACTCGGTTCTCATTCATAGGTTAAATTTTTTTGTTTTCCACCCTTCCCTTTCTCTTTGCACATGCTCCAGTTCTTACTTTCACCTTGCTTCAGGCTTCTCACCCCTGTTTCTCTGTCCACTCCCTGTCTCATTCATTTCTTTTTTACTCCTGTCTGCTCCCCTTGTTTCTTTGATCCACTTGTCATTTTCCTGAGCTTTACCTTTTCCACTGTTTCCTTTCCCTCCATGATTTTATCCTTTTCCTGAGCTTTACCCTTTTCACTGTTTCCCTTCCCTCCATCACTCTATCATGCCATAACTTTTCCTTGAAGTGTAAGTCTCAGTCATCTCTGTTCTTAATAGCTTTCCTCTTTTCACGACTCCCCAGTTTCCCAGCGTTCCAACTCCAGTATCTGCCTGTCAATACCGTCTCTCACATATCCCTTTCACCACCTCCTCGCCCTCGCCTTGCCGGACCTCAGCCCTCTTCTCTTTCCCTTTCCTTGCCCTTCTCTTCTTTACTTTACCTTTCCAGTCTCCACATTGTCTTTCTTTTTTTGTCCTTCCTGTTCGTTCATTATCCTTTCTTTTCCTTGCTTTTCTTTCCCCCTATCTTTTCCATGCCTTTATATTCTTGCCCTTGCGCCTCTCTTGCTCGTGCCCTTTTCTTGTCTTTTGCCATTCCCTTCTTTGTTCTTCCCTCATTCCTTTCTCCTCGCCATTCGTATTTTTGCTCTTTCTTTGCACTTAATTTATTCTTTACAGTTCTCATCCTTCTTTGAGTTTCGTGCCGTTCTCTTACATTATGATTTTTCTTATTAATTTTCTATATTTTTCCAGCATTAATTTTTTGGATTTCCCCTCCGTGTCTTTTCTTTCCCATACTATTATTTTTTTCTGCCGCTTTCCCTCCCGATTCCTGCTTTTCTATCTTTGCCTCCGACTCATTAGTTTTGTTATAACATTACCCATAGAATGTCACGAAAGGACCAACAGGTCTGTTGCTGTTTCTCCTCCTTTGTACCCTTTCCCTTTTTATTCCTTGCCATAGTTTCAGTCCTTGCATTTTACCTTTTCGTTCCCCTGCATTTCCCTGCTTTCTTTTTCGCCGTACTTGCATTACTCCCTGTAATCCATTTCCTGGTTAACATCTCGCTTAAGATATACCCACGATTTGTTGCTTGTAACTTTTTCCATGCTTTTCTTTTCCCTCCGCCCCATTAACCATTTTGGTCCCTCCATTTTTTCTCCAACTCATTCACACACAACCTCACCACCACCCCGTCCTTGCACCACATCTCTCTGCCTATCTCACTTCCCTCTTTCCTTCACCCTTTGACCTTTCGCTCGTTTTCGTCCCCGACTCCTCCTCCTCCTCCTCCTCATCGTTGTCGTCGTCGTCGTCGTCGTCGTCGTCGTCTCAATTCTTAACCATTTCCTTGCCTTTCTTTCCGTTTCTTTCCCCTTCCTTTTGGTTCGTTTGCTATATTCTTCTACACTTAACATTTTCACCACCGTCGTATCCCTCGCCTCGTTCCAGCTCTTGCCTTTTGTTTGTTTTACTCTTTGCCCTTCTCTGCTTTACTGCACTTGCCCTTCTCACCACTCACCTTTTTACCCACCCCCCCTCTCTCTCGTTTACTTCTGCTCTGTGCACTTACCGTTTGCACCCCCCCTTCTATCCCCTCTTCCCTGCCACATTTTTTTCTTATGTTTTTCCCCTTATCTTCCCAACTTCTTGACTTTTTCTCCTTTTCCTGTTTCCTTCTCTGCTTCTTGACTTTTTCACCTTTTCCCCTTTCCTTCACTGCTTCCTATTCTGTACATTAATCTCTTCTTACCCTTTTGACCTATTTCGTGTTATACCTTTCTCTCAGCATCTTTCTCGCCTTCGTTTGCCCGTCTCAATTCCACCACTCCCTGCTTCTTGTCGCAACTCCTTCCATTTCCTTGCCTTTCATTCACCCTCTCCTTCGGTTGAATTTCCTTTCGTTCTTTGCTTCTGGGCGTGTTGGAGTTCCACTAGTCTTAACCTGATTTTGACAACCGCCCAGTGTTTCCTCACATATATGCATAGTAAAACAGTTCGGCACTTTGTAGTACTTCTGTAATTAAGATATTATAGTAGGTGTATTAGCAACAACATTATATTGTTTTCCTAATATTTGCACTTTTTTTCCCCATTGCCATTGCGTCTTGTATTTCTCTTCACCATTCTCTTGTTTTACCTTTTTTCGCTTCTTTCGTGACTCTCCACACCAAAAGTTTACCCTTCCATTTATCCGCAGGTCAACTTTAGTTTTACTGTTTCTTTAAGACTCGACCGTCTCATTTTCTTTTGCATTCCGTCTTGGTTAGAGAGATTCATGGTGACACTTGGTTTCTGAAAACTCGCTGCTGAGCTGACTCTTCCTCCCCGTTTCAGTTTGTTTGGGTATCTCATCCCATGAAACAGTTTGTATCTTGGCGCGCGTGCGTGCGTGTGCCTGTGCGTGTGTGTGTGCGTGTGCCTGTGCCTGTGCCTGTGCTTGTGCTTGTGTGTATGTGTGTGTGTGTGTGTGTGTGTGACCGCGCTTTTTTTTTTTTTTTCCCCACGTTTTTCTTTTGTATTTTTCCTCCACTGTGTGCATTTTTTTTCCTTCAAGTCGTACCCGAGCTTTTCTCTGTTTTCTGACTAGGTAATGTTGGAGGCCCCCAGGGAGGCGAGTGGCCTCCCTGGGCAGGAACCTTGCCAGGGAAACAAGGAAGTACATCCACCGCCTCCGCTCCCACCTCTCTTGTATACGTTTCTTATACCCCTGTTCGAACGGCCGTCGTCTTGGTTATACTAATTTTCAGCTTAACCATCTGTTTCCTGTTAGTTTGCTTGTGCGCTTGTTTTTGTAGCGGGGTTTTTCTTTTCCACCCGCCAACAGGCTTTACATTTATTTCTTCTGACTTCGTATTTATTGTGTCCTATTGTTCACGAGAAGTTCTGAAATTATTTTGTGTGTGTGTGTGTGTGTGTGTGTGTGTGTGTGAACGAAGCATGGTTGGTAAACAGCTCAGTTGTGTTAATGCTAAGGTGTTTAGAAGCCGCTTTGTGTTGTTGAGGATGCCTCAAGAGATGGATGGGTTATGTAACAAGCTAGAGCGTTTTGTTTGTTTGCAAGACTTCAATTTGATGGAGTTGTTGGAAATGTTTTGCAGCTACGAGAAAGGCACACGCTGGTGCAGCTTAAGTGGCCACTTGAACAATTTTAGCCAATTTAATGTGTTGTGAGGTCCATTATGATTTGTTTATTTGGAGGCTAACTTTGGTCACTATGTCGATATAGTAGTGAAATTGTCTGTCATTGGTAGAGTGGTCATTATCGGTAACGCTTTAGCGTCATGCCAGCCCACAATCATGGGTTTATGGTTGCCTAGATAGTGCTGGTTTTTGGTGGTGATGTTGCTCCAGGCTTGTCTGAACATAAGCCTGGTGGACTGCAAGTAGAAGTTGCAATCTGCAGTTCATCATTCTGCTCTTGGGGGATAGGGATATCAGTGCCACCGCATGAAGGCGTTTCCCATAAACACCCTTGTTGCCTGTTATACCTGCTACAGTGCTTATATTTAGAAATAATGCAGCTGCACCTGTTCTTCACCATAATTATAGAATATTATGTTCATTCCTCATCAATATCAGCTGCCAGGATACATATGTAGATTAGTTATATATATATATATATATATATATATATATATATATATATATATATATATATATATATATATATATATATATTTTTTATGGAATAGTTTTATAAGTGGGAAGAGTGAGTAATATGTAGTCATATTGCTGCGCCAATCACAAAACTGATCAACGAATCTCAATGATATTGGACTTCTTCAGTATTCTTTAGCAAAGTAAAAAAAATAAAATAAAAGTATTAATTCTGGTTTGATAGGTACAGCATGTGGCTTGCAGAATATTGAATTGTCGGCTGTTCCTATGGTGTGCTTCTAAATTAGCATGAAGTGTGTGCAGTGGAGTGGTATTTTAAATCTTGTAATTGGAAAGACCAGAATAAAGAGAAGGTTGTGCAGATCTTAATGCACAGGTGTTAATAGGCAAGAAATATTTGACTTGTAGAGTGTAAATTAATTTTAAGTTGTCAGGTGTTCTTAAGGCTTGCTTGTAAATTAGTACGAGGTACGTGATGAGGGGTCTTATATAACAGTGTGGTGATAGCAAGGACCGGAGCTGTATAAACACAGGCCGTGCTTGTGTTGGCCTCTGCCTGTGCCCCGGCTGCCTCCCATCACTTGCCAGGAGCTTGTATATTACAGATCCGCTTACCCACCAACCTACCAGTGGCAGTGTTTGCACAGCCACGCACCTGCACGTGTCTCTCTCCACCCTTAGTACCCTCTAATTCGGTCAGTAAAAATGTTTCGTTGCTGCCGTCTTCCCTCACGGCCACCACCTACGGATGATAGACAGTGATTGATTTTGGCTTCAGGGCGACTCGGCTTTTTTCGTATTGACAGTTCTTTGCTGAACTCTTTGCTTGTGGGGGGAACGGTCTGTACCACACAACTTTATCGGAAAATTGCCCACCTTTGCCATTAATCTTTACGGGAATTTCAGTGAGATGTTAGCCTAACGGGCTGCACACTTTTTTGCTGTTGACAGTTCTGTGGTTAACTCTTTGCTCGTTGAAAGAATGATCTGTTACGACCCATAACTTCATGGGAAACTTGACTACGTACAACACTAATCTTTGAAGGAGCTTCATTGATATATTAACGGGCTAGGTACTCATTTTTTGCCGTTGACAATCCTATTAGTAGCCCAGTATCATTGGAGAGAACGATCTGATAAGCCCATAACTTTTAGGAAATTGCCTACCGAGTGTGTTAATCTCTGAAAGAACCTCATTAGTATATTAACACTCGGTACTTGGTATGTGTCTATAGTACCCCAATCACGAAGAGCCTCAGTAGTACACATAGTTGGTCGACTCTACACAACGACACTCGGGGGCTTCCTTAAAGGCGTGCCATGTCGCGCCCTAACGAGCCAACTTCCGCCTCATTAGTTGTTGTAACTTGAGGTCATTGGTAGATAGCCTTTGGGGGCTCGTTAAACCACCGATGGTAGTGGAGGCTGAACGGTGGCCGCGCTCCGGAGATCATCCTGTTTCACCCGGCTGGCATTTTATGGTTACGTCCTGGTATCCAGTCTTCAAGCACACCCACCGCAGTACTTACCACTTTTTTTTTTCCCCTGGCCTGAGAAAAATACATAACAATATTGTACTTTTTTTTTTTTTCCCCATGATGGTACTCATCACCCTACAGTACTGAAGCAGTGTGTGTGTGTGTGTGTGTGTGTGTGTGTGTGTGTGTGTGTGTGTGTGTGTGTGTGTGCCAGCGAATATACTTAACACACTCCTGTGCCGTAGCACGTGTTTTCTGACATGAGGAAGATACAGTACGTAACACCTTGTAGTACTATAGCACTTTTTATTAGACTTGGCAGCGATATGTACCACCCAACAGTATTGTGGCACATTTATTTTGACCTGCCTAAGATATCTAACACCCAACTGTAATATAGCACTATTTCTGACCCAGACAACGATATGTAACGCCCAACAGCACTTTAGCATTTTTTTTCTCTCTAACCTGGCGAAGATAACCAAACATCCTACAGTACGATAGCACATTTTTTTTCTGACCTGAGGAAGCTCTCAAACCATCTTCTGCTCACTTGCTGGTCAGATGTTGTTAAATTGCAGGGTTGAGGTTTGTAACGAGTTTCATTCATACTTCTAAAGGATGGCTCATTGAATTTCGTGCCACCACAACTTTGTATTAAGTTATGGGAATGGCCCAGTTCCGTCAGGTAAAAACAAGGAGACTAGCATAACTCCTAGAATATGCACGTTTTTCGTATTTTCACGCTGGTTTATATCATAACGTTTTCACCATAGCACCCCTGGTTCCGTGTCTCCTTACCAGTACCCGTTCACCTTTTTTTTTTTTTCCCCCAACCCACGTCCCTTAGTGACTTCTTTTCTCCTGAGGGAGGACGTCGGAGGGAAGGTAGTTGTTTTGGTGGTTTATATGCTAATGGTTTAGTTTTGCCTCCGGTAAGAATCTGTTCCCAGAATCCTCCCACCCAGTAAGTCTTCAGGCAGTCTAAGACTTTTGCCAGTTCGACTTGGGCCAAAGTTGGTAGCAGCGTAGCCTGGGTTATAAGCCTCTTGGTGCTGGCGAGGGTATCACGTGGCGCGGCTTGATTTGTTGTTTGTTTGCTCTTGTAATATATTCCATATTTCCTGATGTTGGCATCATTTCTCACATTGTATGGTGAGATTTGAATAGAATTTCAGTAGTTTCCCAATACTGTTGATCGTGAAGTCTTGAACTGATGAGAATTAGAAAAGTTTAATATCGATATGTTCTTGTATTCCTCATAGCTTTGTAGTGTATGGTATCTTTGCGATGCCTTCCTGGTCGACAGGTAATCTCTCCTCAGTGAATCTCCCTGCACCTCCCTTCCTCTCCCTCATAAATCCCTCTTGGGAGTAGACCAGTGCTTTGTCTCACTCCTAGCCTCGATACTCGCTTGGGTTGCCTCGCAAACGCCCCGCACAGGATTTTGAGATGGACGTTTATTGTGATGGAAGACTAGGAACAGCTGGGCTGGGATGAGACTCGTGCGAGACGAATCTGGTGCATGAGGTGCTTGAGATTGCATTAGTGGGGGGACCTTTTCATTTATCTAAGCTAGACCTTCTCTGTGTGGTGTGGTGTGGTACATTCCTCTGTTCCGCACATTTCCCGCAGGGGCAAGATGTCTGTCTGTACCAGCAGGGGCGCTATCACTTTTTCGTCATTTCTTTTTTATCCTCTTGGTTAAATACAGTAACGTGTGTGTGTGTGTAAATAGATGTAATTGGTGGGATTTATTTGGCATTGCACACCGTTTCGGTAATGCAGTAATTATTTTCCACCCTTCTAATTACTGTAGATTTATATTCAGTGTAAATAATTATTGGCAATACTGGCTGCTAATTGCACATGGGTCTGCCAAGCCTTCCGTGCCCTATCATGCACGCGTCTCAGTTTGTAGTTAGGGTGGTTATGACGTTGTTAGTGCGCTTATTGTATTGATAGCATATTCGTATAGGGTGGTTATGCTGTTGTTAGTGCGCTTGTTGTACTGGTAGCATACTCGTGTAGACTGAAAGTGGGATAATTACACTGCCTGAGCGCCCTGCAAGTTGTCCGTAGAGTGATTGTGGGTCTGTGCTGCCATCAAGCGTTTAATTGTCGAGTCTGAAATTGAGTTAATGGTCGTTGAATGCTGCTCTTCATCTCTCCACCACTTAGCATTGGGGTGGCAAATTGTTCAGTGTAAATTACGCGTTTCGGTGTCGTATAGTTGAAAGCTGACAATTGGGACACGCAGGAGGGACTGAGAGAGGAGTTTAGACTAGTTAGGTAAGGTGCCTGGAGCAGTTTGCTGGATACGTACCCCTCATCCCCCCACCTCCCTTGTTCCCGCAGCACCCCTTTGTGGCCACTGACCCTCGCTGAGATTTGCTCTTTGGTATCCAGCCACCCGTGCCTCCCGTTGCACAATATCCTCATCCATTCGCCACCCAGCCCACCACTGTTCACAATATCAACATTCACTCCCATCATAGTATATGTCACCAATACCACAAACTCAATCAGTTGTTCATATCACCAATACCATTACAGGAAATCAGTCGTTCATATCGGCAATATTTTACAAGTATCTTGTATATATTTTTGCACGCCTTTATGCCACAATACTCACTCGCTTCCGTCATAGTTTGTCACCAACACCACAAGGTAAATCATTGTTTCATATCGGTGAAATTTTACAAGTAGCATAGTAGTCATGCATATCGTTTAAATTTATAGGTTTCATTATATCAGCTTGTATTAACCTACCGCATCCCAGTTTCGTGGTGAAGTAGTTTGTAACCACCACAAAAAAAATATATAATTCTGTTAGATTTGGTTTTAAGTTTCAGTTATGAAACTTCGCAAGCCTGTACATAATCCATATATTTATGTTCGGTATATATACAGCAAGAGATACATACATTCGTGTTTGATGTATTAACATTTTACATACAATTTTGGCATTGTTAGCCAATCATCGTTTATTCGTAGAAGAATACCAGATGGAATAAAGTAGAAAAATACCCGAAATTATCCAGGCTTTCAAGCGCGGACACCGAGTTCTAGCAAAATCTGGGTACAGTTTTACAGCCCTTGGCCCTCTGGAAAACTTTGGCAGTTTCTCCTAATATATGTCCTTTTCCCCTCAACTTAACTTGGGTTTATGGTGTTGGCTTGCAGTTGTGGTGGATGAGGAGTGCTGGTCTGGCTGAGTGGAGGTGGTTCAGAGCAGACGTCACGGACACTAGGGGGCGTTGGTGTTTGGCTTGGCCAAGGGAGAACGCCTCCCTATTTCAATTTGCCAGGGGAATATTACGCTTTATGAGGCAGAGTTTCTAAGGCACACGGATTCTCCCTCTATTCCGTACTGTGGATTTATGTTTTCCCTTGAACCTGATTTTTTTTTTTTTTTTCCCACATACGTATTGAGGAAATTAGTTTTGCGTTATATCCTTTATTACCTCCGCCAACGAAAGTTGGAGGTTTTGTATTCACCGCAGTTTGTTTGCTAACAAGATATCTCAAAGTCATTGATGGATTTCAGTGAAATTTTATATGTGGGGTATGGGTCAAGGAAGAGTTGATTAAGTTTTGGTGATCTAAGTTGTGTGGTATATACGTTGACATAGGTATGCGCACTGAGTATCGTCGAGTTGTTCGAGTGTATTTGTAGACATGATTTTTTTTTTTTTTTTTATTCCTGAATGGCGGGGTTGTTATGATGTAAATGATGTAAATCGATTTAAATCAGTGAAAAAATTATTATTTAAATCAAAAGGGATTTTTTTTTATATAAATACAGTAAAAATGAAGAAGACGGAGAATGTGATGGATGTGTAGTGTACAGATGTATCAAGTCTGCTTGGTCTGTACTCTTCCTGTACTGATCTAGATTGTCAGGCACCAGTGACTGCCTTTTGTTGCAAGGTAGATATTAAAAAAAACAGAGGAAAGGCTCTTGATAATAAATGTGATTATACTCAGTGTTGACATATAAACTAAACTCTTCTTTGAATACACAGTAACATGATTTAGTCTAATGATTATGATCCTAATTTGACAAAATATAAAAGACAAATTGGCAACTTTCCTCTATATCTGTCAGTGTTAGTAACCTTCCCCATACCAAGAAGTGCCAGCCTGTGGTGCACTGCCTTCCCATTCACATTATTAATTTCAATTCTGTAAGTCTGTTTATTTGACCAGTGATATATAATCATGCCTAATGGACGCATTGCAGCAAGTGGGAGGAAAAAAGACCCTGTATGGTATTCTTTTGACAGAATTCCCATAGGCACAAACAGGGTTGGAGAAAAAATTATAGATTAAAAAAAAATGATTTAAATAAAAAATCCGGATTTAAATAAAAAAAATCGATTTTTTTAATTTAAGTAAATGATTTTTTGCAACCCTGCTGAATGGTGGTATAAAGGAACATACGTACTTAATGTATCATACATATCCACAAATGTTATGATAGGTGGCGATATGTATCCGCATTTAGAAAGTTGTTAATTGGGGAAAACAGTTTTGGCTCGACTTGGACCTACATCAGGTACGGGCTTAGGTAAGATCGAAACTGTAGCTGTATTAATTACTTCTCCGAATGTGGATATGATTTTTCCATTTGAACATTCCACAGTGCATTAACATAAAGACACATTCTGTTAGCAGATTCTACGTACGGTACTCCCACACACACCACAAAGAAATTTGACATCCATGTGTAGGCTACCCAGGGTACATTACGAGGGAAATCTTGAGCCATTATACGTGTTTATAATCAGACAAATGAGGCATGAGGAATGCCCGTGTGGTTACAAAGATGTATTTATTTGTTGGCGAATCTTAAGATGCACATCATACACAATCCCTTCCTTAAAGTAATTACTGCCATTGCAGTCAAGGAACTGTGAAAACATTAATATTGCTTGGAAAATTAAGATTTCTTTAGGGAATGGATATTGTGATGGTAAATAATGAATAAAGTAAGGAGTTGGTTGTAAGCTGGGGTAGATCTTACACTTCTGAGTACTCTTCTCCCATCATTGTGGACTTGTCTACTTTGCCGTGGCAGTCACATTCAAGCCCAATCTGTTATATCCATTGTATCACTGATATTGTATTATGTAGTGAAGGCCAGTTGGTCCATTACATATATGGGGTTCCAAACTTTGAAGTGTTCCAGCTTTCTTGAAATACTTGATAGTTCATGTGATTTAGACTTGGAGTGTGAAGAGTAGACAATTGTATAAAGAATTATGTGTTCTTGACTACATATTGTTAATGGTTTGTGAATTTTATGTGACTTGTTTATCTCTTTACAGGTAAGACGGCGTGTGTAGGGTTGAGCCGTCACCCGTGGAGGAGTAAACGAGTGAGTGTGGTGTTGTATACTTTAGTTGTGGTGGTAGTGGTGGTGACTGGTGAGCTGTGAGGTGTAAGTGGCCGCTCCCCACTTGCCCAGGCCACCGCCACTCCCCCTCCCCCACCAGTGTCCATGGTGCCCGCGTGGTGTTAGTGTTTATCCCGGCGGGCTGTGGTGCTCATGTGGACGTGATTTTGACCGTCTGCCTGCTTACCTGTCTGCCCCCCGCCCCCCTACTGTAGTCACCCCGGTTGCCGCTGGGATGAAGAGGCCCGTGTCAGAAGTGTACTGCACCTCTCCTTACTACGCTGTTCCGCAGCTGCAGGCCGTGCCGGCAGTTCAGGCTGCCGTGCCCCCTCCACAGCCAGCCCCTGTACCCTATACGCTTCAACAGAGCAGCTTAGCGCCTGCATACACCCCGGCCTTCACACACTCACTCACGCCTGTGACAGTGAGCCCTGCTCTCACGCCCGTCTCTGTGAGTCCAGTGCTCACCCACTTCAGCCCCATGATTCACTTCATTGACCAGGTAGGCCGCCCTTATCCCATCCCTCTTCCTCCCACTCAGCCTCTCCCGTCTCGCTCTCAACCTGTAGTGTAGAGGTCACGTAGTCGTAGATGTAGTTACTAAATGTGTGTATACGTTCAGTAGTTCATAGTATTGTTGAAGAACGTGACGGTATCACATGTTTCGTTTGGTGTTCTGAATATCAAAGTTAATTGATTTTTATGAACAGTATCGACACGTTGGGTCAGCCAGTCCGTATAGAAAGGACGATCGTTAACGATTTGATGATGGTGGCCGAATCCAGGTGTGTAGATGCGTATGCATAAGTAACTATAGAGTGTGTGAAGCTCGAGATTGAGCCTGTTGCGTTTAGTTTTAGTTTTTTCAGGAGACAAGTTTGATTATTTAATTATGGACATTACGATATTTAGCATAGTCATGCCATAGCCCAGAGTTCGGGAGGTAAAGGGGGAAGGGTTAGGGAGAAAACAGCTTTCGATCATTCTTAATTAGGTCACTATTAGCTGGAAGAGACAGTAGGGTTGAACCTTCCATGCCGCCTCTGGCTAGTTTCGTCCGTAATGCCGTTGGCCCATCTCAGTTGATCTTGTTTACCTTTGGAAATTAGTTCTGATCTGTTGATTAACTCGTCACAATAGTTAAGGAAAGGTGAGAGACAAGATCGGAGGGGGTCAGGTAAGCGCTTGCGTGCTAGGAAATTGATTGGTAATTGGACGAGAGCAGGAAAGGTTGATTTCTAAGGACAAACACAATTTCGTAAGTTTCTTGATGATCAAGCGACCATACTTAAGTTTTGCGAAAAGGTCAGAAATCCATCATGGATAGGTTCAAGTGACATTAGGAAAAATCGCTTCTACACACATTCTTAAGTACGTGTTAACTTTGATTCCATAAGTTTGGTTTAATGAAATGCGGATCATACGAGTTAAACTTGGGTGTATTTAGCGTATTGATGTGCATAAGATCGTTAGTGTTTGTGAGCCAGTAAATACCTGGCCACCGGTTTACGGTGAGGCTGAGTGATTACGCACGGGGTAATCTGCTTAATGCCTGGATCTAGGAACACCGCCGGTATAATCAAAATGTCGTTACTTGTAGCCTCGGAAAGCTCCTCCGCCACCTAACGTAATGAGTATTGATTAACTGCATAGGATGTTGATCCTGATTTTCTAGTTTGGCTATTACCATCAGTCTGTTAACCTGTCTTGATGATGCCTCGTTAACCTCTAACTGGAGTGTGACCCTGGTGAGACGGTCGATCGGTGTCCTGTACAGTGTCAGTCCGCCAGTGCCGGGCCAAAGGCTGTCATTTCTGGCGGTGATACGCATCAGAAATCGTGTCGAGGCGGCTGGAACACAGGTGCAGAGATGTTCCCAGTCCGGGGCCAACCTGAGTGTCAAGAATGTTATCGTGGAGGCGGCTGTCGGTGTCACACAGTCTGATAGCCATCGCCTTGTCTTGGCCCCCAAAACGGGAAGCGACACCCAGCTCCCATGCATGTGTAAAGGACCGTGGGGCCCGGGCTTTCAAGCTGAAGAGGAAAGAGGGGTTGGTGAAGGTGGCAGAAGCGCGGGATCGCAACCTCAATAACTGACTGAGGTTTGTATCGCCGGTGTCTGAATTGGATGTTATAAGCAAATGATATTTGACCGTAGCCTGTGTATTTACGTTTGCAGTCTTGTGTACTGAAGCATATCTGTCAGACTGGATTAGTTAGGTAAATCCATAAGACGTTTCGGATCGTTTTGGTGTTAGGAGTAAAAAAATTACTTACTTATCCTGTTGCTAATATTCTCAGTATGAGGTTTTGATGAATGGTTCGTTTTAACTGCTGTTGACATTGGCATATGGTTGTGTAAGATTAGAACCCAGTGGCAAATTCAGAATAAACTCGGCTGCCCGCTGTATTAAGTTCCCCCGCAACTGAGTGTTTCAGACAAGATATCCTTCATAAGTGTTATGTCATGTGCCCTCCATGAACATACTTAGACTAGTTGTGAATGTCATCTTGGTCGGGGCAACTCAAATGAAGGTCGGCGAGTTGGTGCCAAGAACTGCCGCGCCTCAGCTCAGTATGTTGTTCCGGCAGCACTGGGAGCTCCGGCCCATCTTCTTGCCCTGGGTCCCATGGGAACCGTACCCTCCCCCTCCCCACTGCCTCCCTCACCTTTATGCACCCTCCATGCCACCACCACTACTGTCTCTCCTCTCTCTCCATCCCCCAACCCCCCTTATGCTGGGCCACCCTACTACCCACCACCCAGCTATCCACCCCCATACTCCCACCTTCCATCCACCTCTGCCGCCATCACGGTGTAGTGGGTTGCCATCGGCCGTTTTTCCTGGTGGTTATCGTCTGCCTGTGCCTTGAGGGAGAGAGTTGCCGAGGGATACTTTTTCTTTGCATCATATACACCTCTTTGACCTTATTTTAAAAAATGCTTAATCAGGGAAAAGATTTTTTTTTTCCTCTCTGACTCTGTAATATAGGCGATTTGAACGAAACTTCAGTCGTCTAAAATTACATACCCCATGTAGCTGCCACACCCATACAGTGGAGCATCCCAATAGGGGTCGAGAACAGGGTCTAGCTATACAGCACCCATATTGTGGCCTGCCTCGGTACCTGAGCCTAAAGCCTGGCTGCCTCGTCCCCTCCTCTCCAAACAACAGACGGCCACTTAGCACTCAA
Source organism: Coenobita brevimanus (assembly GCF_032717465.1). Taxonomy (NCBI): domain Eukaryota; kingdom Metazoa; phylum Arthropoda; class Malacostraca; order Decapoda; family Coenobitidae; genus Coenobita; species Coenobita brevimanus. The sequence continues at coordinate 32,473,250 of NC_137017.1, forward strand.
GGTACCTCATTATGGCGGCGCAGGGGAAAGCTGTCGTGAGTTTTCTTGGGACCTAAATCTTAAGAGGGGAACTTGAACTTTTTATGTCAAGGGTTGGAGTACTGAACTTTAAAGAAGTAAACATTTTACATAAAAAGTTTTTGCTGTCTGTTTTCATCAAATTTTGTTCGCATAACATTTGGGTTAACCATAACATCGGTTGATCAGATTCGAGGACATGACCTCCATGATTTAGCGACGATGTTGCCAAAATACTGTGGCAATGTACGCTTCACGTAGCTTTTATCTGTTATAGATTTCTTACTTGTTTCAAACTCGTATAGTGATAGCTAGCTCATGACATTGGGTGAAGCTGGAGCAATGAAAGGGTCATGTCATTACAAAATAAAAGATGTTCTAATAGCGTGCACAGTTAATATAAGGGGAGATTAAAGAAATTGTACACTGTAGGTAGCATAGTATAAAATAATTGAAAACGGTGTTATTTCGTTAGTGGTGTCAGTGAGCGCCTGGAGATAATGTTATTCCACTTCCCCTCGCATCTAGCTTGTGTCTAATCACAAAGACTGCACCAGGCTAATGAGCTTGTGTGAGGATGCCAGCCGCAGGCTCGGAGTGTGAGGAAGGGAGGCATTGGACAGGTAATGGTCGTGTTCAGGGGAGGAAAGGGATAGAGGTAATATGCTGTTGACTTGAAAAATTATTTTATCCCCTTCAGTCTCTTACAGTAGGCCTTTCCAGAGCTGCAGAAAATCGTATGGTGGTAGTAAGAGTTATATGAAAAACAACCTTGGTGACGGGTAAGGGTTGGCGATGCTTTAATTGCCCGTCCTTCTTCTTTAATAATAAGAATAAGCATTGGTAGGCTATGGTCTCTCACCTAGAGATGTCAGTGAACAGAGACCGTACAGTATTTGTTGTTGTTTTTATCGTGATAAGGGAGAGTATGACACGATACAGTGTGGGTGCATTACATTACTTCATTTATGTGATAGGAAGCATTTAATCAGTATCGTTAAATTTTTATTGATCTCAATAGAGTGAGGCTTCATGTCACTCAAAACGCGAGGCTTAATAAGTTCCATTACCTGCAGAAGGCAGTGTGTTTTTAGGGTGACTGCAGTAGGTTGCAGTATAATTATGTACATCCCATCAGTACGTTTCACGCTTGAATACATTGATGCTAGAATTATGTGTCTAAGCATATTCTAAAGTAGTGTAAGTAGGAAGGTAGAAAAACCAAGCAGGTTTATTGTCACGGCACGCACGTTCGTTTTTTTTAGCCCCCAACAAAGTGTTGTGCGAGCCAGTGGTGTGGCGGTGTAGGCTTACAGGCGTGAGGACAGAGTGACACATGACGACAGCACTCTAGTCTGAGGTGGTGGTGGGTGTCACATGACACCATATAATGTCCTCCGACATACTACACCATCCACCACCCCACCCATCTGGTATCAACACACCCACGCACGTGTCAAGTGAAAACATCAAGAGGATGTACTGTTTAAGGAGGAATTGCCTGCAAGTTTGCTACCATACTTTCAAGCATATACTATGGATTACGAAAACAAAAGTTTAAAGCACAGAAGTAACCAGTGTGTGCTATTTGCATGCCTACTTACCTTAATTATCATGACGAAGCGGGTAATTGTGACTTGGTCGATAATCTGTCGTTCATTCAGGCACGGTTGAGAGGAAGGTAAGGTTAATTACATGGGTGTAGACCATTAAATAATGTGTAAGAATGATATAGTAGTAGATTACATGCTCGCTTTGGTATCATATATCCCCAACGGAAGTGGGAAGATGTAGACGTAATTGAGCGAGAGAATCCATTATGTAAAGGCATATGGTCATTAGGCCTTATGATGTTAACTTTATACCAGCTTTTTCCATCCAGCCAACATTAATTGTTCCTCCACCTTACCATCAGAACTAGCACCACCATAAAAGCGCTAGCAACTAAATTTGAAACATTTTCCGATACTGAGAACTTTGCGTGTACATTAGTAAGTTGAGATATGTGTTGCAAATCATGGCTGTGTTTTGTCGGGTTTATTTTGATACTGCCGAAGCAGAATACCGGTATAAAAATGCTATATGCTCGCCAGTAATGTTGATAATGCACGTCATTTGTATAGCCCTCTAGTCAGGAGCTTTATGTAAAATTAAACGTATTTGCCTTGTAGACTGTTGTAGGTTTCATGAGGCTTATCCATTTATCAGAAACTTATTTGCATTTGTATATAACTCTCACATTTTTTCTGCCAGCATCTCGTATGACGTAGCTCCCACTGAGGAGTTCCCAGTGTTACTTCTCCCACCATGATTCCTCCTCGCATGGTCCACGCGTCTCCAGTTTTCCTCTTCTTCAGCCCAACTTCCACCTACACCAGCCGCCCCACAACATTGCCTCACAGCACGCGAGGTTTGCTGGAGATGTGTCGCCCGGCTGGTGGTGGATGGTGTGGCGGCGGCTTTGTGGGGCCCAGAAGAGGCGGATGGTCGCTGGCCCTGAGTAGTGGTGGGAGGGAGGCTCGAGTGCCGTAATTTATGTACAAACACACCAAGTTTCTTTCTTTATTGTTTCTTTGCACTTCATTGTTCGGAGTCGTGGTTGACTGGTTGCTTGGTTGTATTTAGCGTGCCGATGTGGCCGTGGTTCGTGTAGGTGTTTGGTTGTTAATCAGGTGTTAGGATGTTACGGCTGCTCCTCCCTCTCCTTACTTGCCTTGGTGGCCTCACCTTCGCCTACCTTGCATCGTCGAAAAACTCATTACCTTTATTTTTAATTCATTCTCATTATCTGGGTCCAGTCTCTGAGATCGTTTGGACGATTGTATACTCCTTGAACGAGAGGAAAATGGCATTCTGTAGTTGATGGGAACCTGTAATAAAGTCCAGTTTAAATGGAAGTCGGCAACACTGGAGTGAGGATGGGAGGGAACGTTGTCCTTGGGAGAGGTGGGTGGTCACGGCCAGGGCTCCACGGTGTTGCCGTAGCTTGACAGTGTAACAGAATATGTTTTTATTTGTGATACTGCACTTCCCTCATCATAATGATTCTCAAACTATTCTAATGGCTTATTGTGTGAAGGGGGCGTTGGGTTGTCAGCACAGAGAGGCAGCCACCTTTGTGAAATAAATACCTGATGGTAGAAGACACTGGATGATGTTCATAAAGGTTACTTGGCCTTCAGAAAAAAACTTATTGAGAAACATTCTCTTTTCGTTCGTTATTATTGTACGTTTAAGACAGTCTCACAATTGAAGCCCCGATAGTAAGTCTCTCAATTGAAGCCCTGATAGTATAGCTTAAATTTGTCGTGTTATTCTTTGGCATTAAGAAGTTCCATAGGTAGGGTGAGAAATGTTTGGATGGGGTGGAGGTGGAATGAGGGAATGGAGGAGGCAGCCGCAAGCTGACCATGAAGGCCCTCAAGGTCAGGCTAACCAAAGCCAATCTGTACTTATCCACATTCTGAACTGGTCAACGCTGCCTCAGAGTCAGTGTAGCGTGACGGTTCGCCCTGGACAAGACACAAGCACCCGGGCTGAGAAATGGGGAGTAAGGGGGCAGCGTGGGCTTAATGAGCAGCGAGGGTTCTAGAGACGTTGTGCTAATACCAGGCCTAATGGATAATGACTGTAATTACCATGGTTGATGACACCCCGACACACCACCCCGATTTAACCAGGGAGCGGGAGAGTCAGGTCTTGACTGATTTTCTAGCTCTAATTTCCTTGTGTCTACATGATTAAATACATTCTCCGAAAGTAGGTCCCCCAATTTCCCTCTAATTAAAGAGATAATTGAGTACACCAATGTTTATTTTGCCATTGCTGTGCCATTAAGTGTCTGGATTAACATACTTTCATAAGATGATATAGATCATAATGTTTTTAAAGGTCACTTTCCATATTCAAGATTTAGCATCTGAATGTAAATTAGTACTGCTGGCGATTTAACATAAACATGGGCTTATATTACTTGCTTAACCGAAAGTGCTACTCTACAGTTTCCTTACACATGATTTGGCTAACGTCACCTCTAGGATGGGATTCAAGTTTTAGTCTGTCATTGTAAAGTCGTGTCGCAGTAATACAGTCATATATGTATAATTCCTCATAGCAAAGGAGTTTGGGCCGTTTTTTCATCACTATGAGGTTTTCTAGCACATCGTGAACCCAGTGATGCGTATTATAGTTTACCCTTGCTTTACTTTAACGATATTATTGGCTTTAGGCGAGACTTCGAACTGGGGGATACAGTCAGGCTTCATTAAATCCCTTGGTAGTAGTGCTGTGTCTTAAATCTAATGAAAAATCGCCTGGCAATAGCAAGAAAGCGGAAATTACGTCCTTGTGCTGACGGAGTTAATCTTGTATGTGGCATGTCCGTATTCTGTTCTCCTTTGCGTACTATGGGAACCACGTCGATATTAGAAAGTTAAAAGTTAACACGGAACATTGGGAACATCGGACGTAGGCAGATAACTGTTAAGAGTGTTATGAGTCCACCTGGAGCCGATGAAAATACAGCCCATGGTGTATAGTATTTTCCATCGAAGGTCGTATTTCTAAGTTGCTTTGGAGGTTTTCTAAAACCTCCCCCCCCCCCCCTTCTTTTTTTTTTTTTTTTTTAAGTCGTATGTTGTTAATGTTAAATAGCTGAGGAAGAGATACAACAAATCCTCCTGTGTCACTTGGAATACGGTACAGTCCGAAACAGCCCCCTTAGTAACATCACCAGGTAACAGCGGGGACGGTGATTGTGAGAACAGCGTCTTGTTTTTGCAGCCCAAGAACAATGGATTGTGACAGTGAACTTGGCTGTTTCCTCGTGGCCCCTGATATATGAATGTCGCGGTCTTGCTCGCTGATGTTAGGGAGACCTCGATATTGCGTTGTTGTACACGTATTTGGGTCTTGCGATTCCTAGGATGGAAAAATTCAGTCCACATTAAGATTAGTTTGTTGGGGAAATACAGTTGGTACTGCGATACCCGGGATGATGGAAGAATATTGTCCACTTTGAGTGAAGTTTATTGGGGAGATAAAGTACTTTCGACCAGACTTTCATCTCAGGAACCCTATAGTAGGAGTGTTTCCCAGTCAGAATAAGTAAACAAAATATTTCATAAATACATACTAATGTGAGTATATTCTCTTCGCATCAATAATGGCACTGATACCAGTACTCTTGTTATGTTATTTGCGCTTGTTTTAACGCTTTGATGACGTCTTGTAAGTTAGCATTGTAAATCGGCAAAACACAAGCTTCTCCTTTTTAACACTTTGAGCCGGAGAATTTTTTAAATTTTATAGTGAAGATCAGACGATTTTGGTCATCACGAGAGAAACGTCCACAGGCAGTAGAGGTCGAGGTACTCACACAAAACCATGCTTGTTGCATGGAAACTTTGAAGCATTTTCTTATTATTAGTCTTAATACTTCTCGTTTTCCATATAGCATTTTATTATTATTAGTCTTAATACTTCTCATTTTCCATATGACTAATAAGCCTCGTTCTATGGTCTGTCAACGAATCTGTTAACACTTTCACCTCCAGGACGCCACTTATATTTTCGCTACCACCAGTGAGCTTATTCGGGAGTGGAGAAACATTTGGAACTGGAAGTGTGAGATATCATCATTCAGTGTCCGGAGCGTAACAAAATCATCCTGCTATCCTGATGAAAACGGAAATTGTCTTAGTAGTGAAGTGAAGAAGCCGAGAAAGTTTCAGCCATAACTAGCAGGACATAGGCCATTTTACTCCTCGTAGATCATTTTCCTGCCCGTGAATGCTGGTGATTAGTCAGCACAACGACGTGGAGGGGGGCCGGCTTTACTGCGGTGGGTTGAGAGCTGCCTCCATATTCAGAAGCTTGAGCTTGTGTACAGGACCACTGAGTTATACTTTTGCCTCATACAACTGCGTGACACTTCATAGGCACAACTAAATAAAGAGAGAGAGAGAGAGATTTTCATGAATATCTCAAAATGCTGGCTACACTTGTTTACTGTGGAAATTTGGCCGATACTTTACGAGTATGAATACCGTCAGCCAATAGCGAGACGTGGCAGTGAGTAGACTCGAGCGTTGCTAGATGGGTTCACTCACCTTGTCACTTCCGGACGTAGGAAAGTGTCTTCTTCACCGTTACCAGCCTCACATTCACTCGTTCTTCATTATTATTCACTCTTTGGGACATGTTGGTGCAGGCAATCAAAAAATTCGATGGTCATTTACTGAACGTCTTTGGTTATTACGGGTTAATCAGCCTACATCCCACAGTCTAGTGCCAGCAGCAACAGTTTAGACATGCCAGGAGTTTTCTGTTATCATGTGCTTCAGAAAATGTGGTAAAAAAAAGTGGGATTAATTTGCCTTTGACTGCACGCTATAAGGTTTAATATGGCTGTGATTTTGCTAGTTCTTGGTTGGGTTCATTCACCTTGTCACGTACGCACGAAGGAGACTCTTCACCGTTACTAACATTCATCAGTTCTTCACGTGTTAGTCACTCCCAGGTTGTATGTCCTTAGTTCATTCATTGTTGGACGTATGATTTACTTTTTACAAAATTTTAATTGTATGTCACGAATTTTCCTTTTACGCTTCCTTCTTTAATAATACACACTCATGTCTTCCTCATCTAGTCTTCCTAACTCTTGAATGATTGAAATATCTTGTGTCGTAGCAGTTTCCTTAACGTGCCAATTACGAATAACAAAAACTTGCCTTTGCTATGTCGAATGGTATCTAACAAAAAAGTCAGTCATTATATTGGAATGCCAAGAGGCGTGTGGCGTGTCGAAGGCTCTCTCTCTCTTTTTTTTTTTTTTTCCATCGTTATCAAATTGCGGTTGCATAGTTGGAAGGTCATTTCGTTTTTACTAGTCGCCATAGCGAAGCTGGTATTGTTTTAAGTTTGTTTGTGTATCTGTTAGCACGATAACTTCGCAACCGCTCAAGATATCACAAAATTTTACAGGAATGTAGTTGGGAAAAAAGTATCACGAGTTCGAAATTGATGAAAGTAGGTCATGGTCAAGGCCATATTCCGAGCCGCGCTAGATGTGTATTGGCTGGTGTGATTTCCCCCCTGGGAGTACCTGTAATATTAAATTTTGTATTTATTGCCATATGAATTGAACGTGAAGGCAGTTTTGCTTCTAATTAAACATTATAAAGGGTTACATCATGTAAAATAGTGGTTAAGAAAACTTTGGCCATAACTTCTGCTGCTGCTTCGCGGTGGAGAATATTGTATTTTTTTTTTTTTTTTTTTTTTTTTTTTTTTTTTTTTTTTTTAATAACCTGAGAGTTGATTCAAGCAAAGGAAATGGTCAGTTTTCTCACTTTTATGAAAGCCGGGGTAATTTTGTCTTACGCGTTAGTCATTTAACCCACAGGTAATACCTGGTTGTGAGAATATTAATGTAACTGCTCGCCTGTTTGGCCCTCTCGACCGGCTGTGTAAAACCAATATGAATACTTAAAGCACGAATTAATTTTGCGTACATCAACAGCTTGTCAGATTAAGGGATAGGCCTGAGTGGAATGCCAAGTCACCCACGTACAGTAATGCTGTCTTGGTGCTGAGTTTTTTTTTTTTTTTTTTATTATTATTATTTTTTTTATGTGTCCGACTCTGGGCATAGGCTTCACAGCCTGCTATCAAGGCCCAGCAGTCCTCCTACATACCATACACCTGTACATGTCACCACTTCGGCGCTAACACCCACCGTCCATATTGAATACATGCTAGGGCTGCCTCATACAGGACTGGTGTATTGGTATTAGCGGGGGTATTGTGATCCCTACCTGACGTATGGAAGCGAGGCGTGGACCTTGCAGGAGGGGAACAAGTCAAGAGTGAGAGCAGTGGAAATGAGTTACTTGAGAGGAGCATGTGGAGTGACATGGAGGGACAGGTTGACGAATGAAGAAGTGAAGGAACGTTCTGGGGTAGATGTGAATGTGGTTGAAAAGATTAGGAGAAATACACTGAGGTGGTTTGGACATGTGGAGAGGATGGAGAATGAAAGACTGACTATTTTTTTTTGTAAGAGGGTGTATGTAGGTGAGGTGGAGGGGGGGAGAGGGAGGGGTAGACCGAGGATGAGGTTGAGGGATGGAGTTGAGAGGTATATGAGGGAGGGGGGGGTGAGTTGGGGGGAGGGGAGTCAAATGGTGGGTGACAGAGTGACTTGGAGGCGTTTTGTCTGCGGCCACCCTTTGCGGGATTAGGGCGTCGGGCTATAGATAGATAGATAGATAGACTTTTACGACATGTCGGCGGGTCACCTGGTAGATCAGTAAAGCCTGATTTAATGAAATTCAAATCCTTAAACTGTTCCCTGCCCCCGAGTTACTTAGGTTACATCAGTGCAGCAAACCTAGCTAACATCCAGCCGATATTCTTTGTGTGTGTGTGTGCGTGCGTGTGTGTGTGTGTGTGTGTGTGTGTGTGTTTCATCCTGTCTTCAGACGATTTTATTTGGCTAAAATGGTTTATCTGGTGGTGTTGCTGTTCATAATCTACAGCTCTCATTAACCCTTTCACTACCGAGGTGCTCTCCTAATTGAAAAACATTTATATATATATATATATTTTTTTTGGGGGGGAAAGCATTGAAGTTTTTGTTTCTAAGTATTAACAAACTTAACCCCTTCAGCACGATATGACTTACTGATTTAAATAGTGTTTCACTGGCGAAAATTAAATGAAGGAGCCATCGTACTGTAGAGGTTAAAGGCACGTGGCAAGCGTGTAAGATGTACTGTAAGTCTTCCATGTGTTGCATAAACCAGCGAAGAGGAGAAAAATCAGACATTAATTAGTCAGGTGTTAAGACAAGTGTTACTTCGGTCACAAGTGTACGTTCAACTCCAGGGGTGAATCACTGCAGATTAAGTTGCTCCCAGGCGTGTGCGTCCCTCAGATGAAAGTAGATAGGATGCTTCAATGTTTAGCCATACAAATTTCAAGCAGAGTTACGTCGTATTGAAGCTGTCAGATCTTACGCTTTTGTGGTGCCGTAAATTCAGTCAGAATGAGTGTTGATGATTACTGTAACTTCTGTGGATTATTGCCGTCATGCATTATATGAAAGTGAACTGGATATTTTTGTGTTTAATCGTCCAACCTTTATCCCCTTCAGTCCTATATGACGCATTTTGTATTTTTATTCTTGTTGTTTCTAGACAGTTTGACTAATCCTATTAAAGACTATTAGATATACAACCTTCAAACAACCCCTGTAATGTAAGAGGTCATCGCTAAGGGAAAGCAAATCATGGAGAGATATAATAATAAGGTAATGGTTGAAGGGGTAAAGCATAGGTGCATGACTGGTTATTGAATTCCTCGAAGCTGAACCTGTGGTGCTGCAGATTCTGTTAATTGCAGGTGATTTTTTGTATGTCATTATAGTTATATTTGAGTATATTATGCATGTTGAAAGGATTGTACCAGATTCTAACATCGAAACTCATGTGCCATGAAAATGTCAGATTTGAACGTCTGAAAACGATCACGACTTTCTCAGAAGGGAGCAGTTTTGTATTGCCAGTGCGCTTGCGTGTAGTGTTGGCGGTTTTAGTGTGGAGGCTGGAGGTGGGTAATGGTGCAGTCGGAAATGGGGTGATAGATTGCGGTAATGGCCTTGGAGACTGGTGGAACACTTCCCTCGCTACCACACACTTCCTCTATATTACACTTGCACTGCTCTTTAAGTTCTTTTGGTAGTCACTTGCGGGAAAGATTGTGTGCAGTATGGATCTGATGTGCTGCAGAGGGACGCCATCACGTTATGGCACAGGTGTAATCAGGGTGCCCCGCATCCTGGTTTTGCAAACTCTTAAGCACCTTCCCTATCCCCCGGAAGAAGAGTGCAGGATCAGCCTGCAATGGGATCACTTACAGTAGAGCTTGGGGCCACACTTGGTAACGGCACCAACATGAATCAGTTCTTGCAGGTATAAGGGATCCGATTTTCTGCATTTCATGTACTGATGCGTCATTCACTTTTTGTTAATCAATTAATTAAATATACGCTTATGTAAGAGATGCTGATCAAAATAAAAGGCCTTATTGATATATACGTAGCGGCTTTGGAGATCCGTAACACTTGCTTAGTCATTTATTGAGCACATTACACCTCAGTATCCTCGTAACGTTGTTAGTGCAAACTGTGTTGATAACAAAGGAAAGTGTTGAGGTGTAATATACATATTGAACACTTGCTGTGAAGTCTCCCACGCCGTCTAGAATACGACGATCATCAAGTGGCAACAAGGAAAAAACAAAATGCCGTCAAGGTAAAGAGGTTAAGTTCAAGTTCGTAGCCAAGGCGTTGACTTGCAAGGGAGCTTGTGGACAATGGATCTGTTTTTGTCAGTGGAGTAGAAAGAAAGACTGAGGGAATAATAACCACTCCACGAGGGATTTTGCTTTACACTTGTTTGCTTATCGTGCCTGGTCGATTTGAACTCTGATCATTTACGAAGAAAGAACACTTCGTACACGTGTAATTGGTCAGGGAAATTGTTGTTGTTGTCTCACGTACACTTGAAACTTAGTCAGCGGAAATCTGGCAACTTTAGCTGGGTGCGTCAAGAAATTTTTAGATATTTTTGTTGGATTGTGCTGTGATAGTGAAGTGAGTAGGTAAATGCCTTGATGTGAGGGGCAACATTACAGTGAGGACAGTGGATTGCTGTTTTTGGTACTGAAGTAGTGATGGACAGGTTGGAGGCTGCAGAGATCTGTGTCCCTGGGAAGAGTATTTTCTGCGAGATGAATTTTTGGAGAAAGTGTCATACGGATACTGTTCGGTTTAAGTTATTGGACGCTAGATGGTTGTGTGTGTGTGTGTGTGTGTGTGTGTGTGTGTGTGTGTGTGTGTGTGTGTGTAATTTATACCGGTACATGATTCTACAAAATAATTGCAAACTGTATTTGTGCAAAATAGAAATTGAGGGCTAAAACCAATAACAAGGATACAAGCATTATAGAGGTGTAACATTGTGGCTACAAGCATTATAGAGGTGTAACCTTGTGGCGAGGCGACGTGAGGATTTTTACAGCTGGGTGTAAGAGGTGACCATGCCCTCGCCTGCGTGACCACCGCTGTCGTCAGGGCATTAGCGGCCTGCCAGTAAAAGCCACTGTGTGGTGTGGTGTGGTGTGGTGTGGTGTGGTGTGGTGTGGTGTGGTGTGGTGTGTGTGTGTGTGTGTGTGTGTGTGTGTGTGTGTGGTACTGAACTGTACTGTATCCAGACACACCGCAGATGCTTGTCCATTTTAGACAGTCACATGTTCTTGATCAGTATCCGTTGTAGACGTGTCCCATGTCAAAAAAAAAAAAAAAAAAAAAAAAAAAAAAAAAAAACGCACAGGCCAACAAGGCTTGGTGATGTAATGGTTATGTACCGTATTGTTTTATGGCGTGAAGGCTGAGGATATAAAAGCATTGTGGGTTTGGTCCGACGGGGAGCGGATTACGGCAGTGGCAAGGCAAGGAGGTAGTCGAGGGTAAAGGGGATAGAGTGTACGACGGCCTGGTGGAAGGGGATTCAGGAGGCGAGAGAGGTGGTGCTGGGGAGGGGAGCAGTGGAAGGGGGTGAGTAGGCGAATGTGGTGGGGTTAGGGAGAGGAGCAGTGAAAGGGGTATGGTTGAAAGGGATCAAGGAGGCGATTGAAGTAGAGCTGCGAAGAGGGGATTGCCGGAAAGAATTGAGGAGGTAAATGATGTAGGGATGGGGGGAGGAGCAGTAGAAAGTATTGAGGAAGCAAGTAATGTAGAACTGGGGAGAGAGCAGTAGAAAGGAATTGAGGAGGCCAGTGATAGTGTGTTAGGGAGAGGAACGGTGGAAGAGATTGTGGAGGTGAATGGTGAATGGCTGGGGTGAGGAGCAGTGGAAGGGTATTGAGGATTCCAGTGAGGGGAGTCTGGGGAGAGGCGCTGTGGAAGGGGAAAGGAGATAGAGTATATATATAGGACGGGCTGGTAGAAGATGATCGAGGAGGCAGATGAGGTAGGGCTGGGGAGAGGAGCAGTAGTGGTAGGGGTTTTCTTACCAGGGGCAGGATGTGCGGCTGTAATAAATCAGTGACGGGTCAGTAAGAGCAGCTAGTCACGCCAACCTGCTGTGCCCCCCACCTTGGACAGACTTCACCTGGTGGGTTGCAGTGGCCTCCGTCAATGTAGCTTTCTTGTACAGTGGCGAACCTACTGATCCACCCAGTAGCGACAGAGACAGTGAGCAGTATCTTTCGAGAGCCTGTAATATGATCTTCGGAGTCTAATAAACTTTACCAAATATTATGGAAGAGTTTCAGGGTGACTAAGAAGTGGAACGATTTAAGTGTCCTCAGCAGTACATTCATTGCTCTGTTCCTGATCGTGCTTGCATTACAACTTAATGCACTAAACCAACCAACCAACCAGCGCGCGCACGCACGCACGCACGCACGCACGCACGCACGCACGCGCACACACACACACACACACACACACACACACACACACACACACACACACACACACACACACACACACACACACACACACACACACACACACACACACACACACACACACACACACACACACACACACACACACACACACACACACACACACACACACAGAGAGAGAGAGAGAGAGAGAGAGAGAGAGAGAGAGAGAGACTGGTCATCTGCTACACGAGAACAAGAACTAGAAGCACCCAGCACCTGCCACCAGTACTCGCTGCACCATATGAAACACGGTTATTGACTTGTTCACTAGACCCTAAATAGATATTATTGGGAACTTGTTCAGTTTCCCGGCCAAGAGGATGTTGTTATATAGTGTAATTATACCGGTATAGTAAAACGTAGTGCCTGTCAGCAAGTTATCTTTTACCGGTACAAGGTCGGTTCCTGATTTTGTGTGTGTGTGTGTGTGTGTGTGTGTGTGTGTGTTTTAATAACGTCAGTAATTACTAAGCTGACTGGCGTTGCGTTAGCCCTTCTTCCGTGTGCCAGTGAATACTGAAAGTTTGGGGTTGGTCAGCTTTAAAGCTGGTGTACTTAATGTTAGCTGAAGCTGCCCAAGTTAGTTGGAAGTTTACGTGTACGTATAGTTGTAGAGGTGGCTCTAAGTTGAATTTGTGATTTTGCACACACACACACACACACACACACACACACACACACACACACACACATATATATATATATATATATATATATATATATATATATATATATATATATATATATATATATATATATATATAAAATGAAAATACTACATGGTTTTTCAATATTTTTTCCTTACGGGGTGCACTTAATTGTTTACCTTAGCCTCGTCCTCAGGAATAAAGAGGAAAGGCTTATAATGTGAACAAAGGCCTGGAGTGCCATGGCGTGTCACTCACGGCCAGTCACTTTTTTTTCCGTTGTATTTTTTGTGTGTATGAAGGTGATTATTATTTCCCGTATGATTGTTGGGTAGGTGTTTCTTCCTAGACGTTGAGGTTTGCCAGACCCAGTAGGTGGACGTTCTTGACATGCAGATTACCGACTTCCTGTCACGGGAAGTACGGGGAAGTAATATTTATTGTGGCCGGTAATGTACCAGTGCTTGAACTTGAACAGATATGATTATAAGCTATTTGCATTGTGTAGTTCGCCCTCCTAAGCTTGGCCGAGGTATTCGTCCTTTAGCAGATTTTCACGTTGCTTAGAGGCAGATTAGAATACTACGCATCTTCATTCTCTCCGTAGCACTGCTTCGTGACAGGCATCATTTTGTTAAATCTCTTGCATTCGAACTGGAGAGCTGAAAAGCTAAGGCCAAGTTAGAGTGAACAGAGTATAGGAATCGTTGAATGTCTGTATATAGAGTGACGAAGAGGGTTGAGGGTGCAGCAGGGAGACCGGAATGGGAGAACCCGAGGGATGGCCCTAGGTAATAGTGACGGTAGGAGCTAGGGGTCCTGTGGGGAGGGAGGCCATGTATTGCTGGTGTGGGGAGACTGCTACACTATATATCACCGTGTCAGCCCTAAGGACCTACTTCGGCTGCTGTTGCGTCTTTCCTCCCGAGTTCTCTCTATCCTCTGTATCTTCTTCCTTCCAGACCTCAGTATCTTCCCTCCCATGCTTTCTCAGTCTTCTTCCCCCTGGAGCTCTTTTCGTCTTCCCTCCCGTGCTTTTTGTATCTTCTTACCTCCCATGCTGTCTGTTATCTTCCCTCCCCTGCTGTCTGTTATCTTCCCTCCCTTGCTGTCTGTTCCCTTCCCTCCTTTGCTGTCTGTTATCTTCCCTCCCTTGCTGTCTGTTATCTTCCTTCTCGTGCTTTATTTCTTCGTCCCTCCAAGCTTACCGTATCTTACCTTTCGAGCTCCTTGTCTTCTTCCCCCCCGAGCTCCTTATCATCTTCCTTCCCAGCTCCTTATTTTCTTCCCTCCCAAGCTCCTTATCTTGTTCCTCCCCAAGCTCACTGTATCGTACCTCTCGGGCTCCCAGTCTTCTTCCGTCCTTCTCGAGCTGTCTTGTCTCCTCCTCCTGAGCTCTCTGTATCTTTCATTTTCGTGCTCCCTGTCTTCTTCCCTCCCAAGCTGTCTACATTTTCTCTCCTCTCGAACTTCCTGTCATCATCTTCCCTCCGGAGCTCCAGTGTCCTTTCCTACTTTTATCTCTCTTCTCATAGTTTCCTTAAATATTTGACACCCTCTCTAAGCCCTGCCCTTCTTTACGTCGTTTTTCACGTCCTTCTCTAAGTCGTATTTTCTCATCGCACTTTCTCAGTATCCCTCTGACCCTTTCTCATCCCTCTCCTCATCCGCCACCGTCTTAAGCCCTCACACTCTTCCCGGAAAAGCTCCCTTTGTAAACTGACTTAACATTTTTGTCGTAATAGGGCGATATTTCATGAGAGTTGCGCCGGGATGGAAAAGGGGGCCAGGGTATAGGGGGAGGGGTGTTTGGAGGGGGAGGGGAGCTTGCAGAGGACGCCACTGAGCTCCACTGCTGCTACCACACCACCAGTAGTACAGTCGGAAACGAAAGTAACTTCCCTTGTTCATAGTTTTGCCCTGGATGGAGGGTTTGAGAGTGGAGCTAGAGTGAACATGAGAGTCGGATTCTCTCAACGGAACACATCGCAGAAATGCATTCCTGTGATATATATCCTCTCCCATAACGTCAAGATAAGATATTGTCGCCGAAATTTGGTTCAGTATTTTCTTCCCGGAACAGGTGAAATTGCGTTGCATTACTAGTGTGGTGAATGACCTGGACCGTGCCTGATATTATATGCATGCACACTAGATGTCATATACTTTCCTCATTACCGGGAGAGGTGCATGTTTTATGGTGGGTAATGTTACCAGTATTCTTACACGTTAGTATGTGTAATGGATGTTGTAAAATCTAGTGATGTTAGTAGTGAATGCAAGTTTCCCACTATCATAAATGTTGTATTTTGTGTTTCTTATGTGAGTTGTAGATACTAGAGCTTTATATTAGTATGACTACTTAGAAGAATTTGTGTTTACTGAGTGATTATTTACTTGCCAACACATAGATCTGGACTTGTCTAGCTATTTGGGTTATTTAATTGGAAGGACTCTTAGTTTTCCCAGCGGAATCCAATTTGTACTTCTCATTGTGCATTTAGGCGAATCAGGTTAGGGTTACTTAGACGGTTGTGACTTGGTTATCCTCATTACCTGGGTTATATTGGGCACCTCGATTCGTTGTGGAGCCTTCTTATTCTGGTCACGACCCTACCAGAAAATTGCTCCCTTTGCCTCGGGCTTCCCTTGCTCTAATGATACTTGATCGGGTCTCGCACTTTGGCTTGGAGACCGTGATATTTATTGTGTGTTCCGTATGTATATTATGTTTGTATTCAGGTCATGGGGCGACGGCTGCTCTGTTCTTCAAGAAACACACTCGTTGTTGTGACTAGGATGTGTTTCTAGAGGTGTTAACATAAGTAGTATTTATGCTGGAGGATATCATTGCTCTCACGAATGAAGCAGCAATTTATGAGCGTTGTTCCTGCTTTCCTTGTGAAGTATGGAGGTAAGAAGTCAAGGAAGTCTGAGGGGAATAGTATGAAGGCCGATGGATTGTTGGTTACTTTGATGATAAAGGGAAGGCCTATCGGGTGGTTGGTTAATCTGAGAATAACTAACTGGTAGTGGTATTCTCAGGGTAAAGTATTATGCTTAGTTACATGATGACGGGCAATTGTTAGCTAGTTTCTTAAACGGTAAAAAATCTGTTGGTTGGTTACCCAAAGAATAAAAGGTGTTTGTTATCTGGTTAGTCTAGGGATAAAAGGTGTTTGATGGTTGTTATTTGGTTACTGAAGGGATAAAAGGTGTTTGGTGGTTGGTAACTTGGAGAATAAAGTGCTCGGTACGTGTGCGTGGGACGACCCCCAACCTGCCAACGAGAGAAATTACGAGGCAGCAGAAGCCAGGCTATACCAGTGTATCCCCCCACTGCTCCTGCTTCCCCCTCTCTTCCTACTTCCACTGTTCCTTGTTACGCTATTCACTCTTCCTTGTTGCGCTGTCCTCCCTTCCTTGTTAATTTATCCTCCTATCTTCCTTGTTACTCGCATTCCTTTTGTTACTCTCCTCGTCACCCTGTTGCACTCAGCCACTCCTCTGTTACTTCTTATATTCGCATCCAGGCTTGGCTCTGCTTTCTCGCTACGTTCTCCTCTTCGTTATTACATTGTCCTCGTTGTAGTCTCCCTCCTCTCCATATACATACTTCCTTTATTCCATGCTAGGCTCTCCCCTCTTCATTGTTACTCTCTTCTTCCTTAGTACTCTCTGTCTGTCTGTCTGTCTGTCTGTCTCTCTCTCTCTCTCTCTCTCTCTCTCTCTCTCTCTCTCTCTCTCTCTCTATGTCACCGCTCTTCCTCTTAATGGGTACCCTCTGCCTACTTCCCCTCTTCGCTGTTACACTTTTCAGTCGCTCTTGTTACTCACCACTACAGTGCTACTCTCCCTTGCTGCGCTGTCTCCCTTTTTACTCTCCCCATTCCTTTCAACCCAATTCCTCTTTCTCATAATGCTTGTTAGGTTCTCCATCAGTCGCCCGCTCACCCTTTCCCTCTTCATTCCTCTTAGTCTCTCCTTTCTTGCTCATTACATTCTCCTACCCTTTTTATATTGTCCTTTTTCATTATTCTGCTAACCCATCTTTCATTTTGTTACCTCCTCGTTACACCCTCATCCTTCCTCCCGTTGTTGACATGTTATGGTCTCGGGTTACAGTTTCAGCCATCGTCACCTGTTGTTAAACGTATCCTCTCCTGCCTCTTCTCGTAACTCACCCTTATCTATTTTCTCCATACGCCTTCACTCTTCCTGTCATCCTCTGTCGTCTTCATCCGTTTCCATAATGTCACCCTATTCCACAGTCATCCTTTTTGTCACTTTCTTCCTCCTATCTTCCTCGTAGGCACCCTCCTCCTCCTATCATCCTCGTTGTCACCCTCCTCCTCCTATCTTCCTCGTTGTCACCCTCTTCCTCCATCATCCTCTTTGTCACCCTCTTCCTCCATCTTCCTCCCTTTGTCACCCTTTGCCCCCTGTTTCCTCTCCTGTCACCCTCTTCCACCTCCTTTCCTTTGTTGTGTTTCTCTTCCCCCACCGTCCTCTGTCACCCCCTTTCACCTCTTTCCACTGTTATTACGTTTTACTCTTATTTCTTCTCCTGCCCTTCCAGTTTATCCTCAATTAACTTGATCTTGCCAGCTCTCCCCTCTGTCTTTGCCCCATCTTTCTTTCTCCTGTCTATCCTCTTCCATTCCCAGTCAGACTCGCAGCGAAGGGTATCGTCATTATCTGCATCTGTCTGTCTGACTGTGTATCTGTCTGTCTATATCTTTACCAATGTTTGTATCCATCTATGCTTATCTGTGTGTTTGTCAGTCTTCAAATGTATGGATCTGTTTGTCTGTCTCGCCCAATGCCTTTCTGTCTGTCTGTCTGTCTGTCTGTCTATCCCTATTTTGTTTATTATGTGTTTCTATATAATGTACTAACTTATGATATTGTGCATTTATACCTTTTGCACACACCCGTGGAGTGTCAAGCTGCCAAAATGTAGCGCTTGACAAACTTCTCGTCGTCCCCTTCACACCGTACCCGTCATTTCCTTTCTTATGGATTCGATCAGCTTTCCATCTCCTCCCCTCTAAATAGATCCACTCCCCTATCTGGCTCACACATAACCCGTTTTACCTCAGGGCGTTTGGCAACCAACCGGTTTTTCACTACTCTGTCCATTGTCCTGCTCATTGCTCACTAACCCTTCCCCTCCCCCTTCCCTCCCCCTCGCATCTCTGCTCCTCCCCCTTCCCTACCCCCTTGCATTTCTGCCTCCCACCTTACCTCCATCACGCATCTCTGCCCCCCTTTCCTCCCCCTCGCATTTCTGATCCCCCGCCTTTCCCTTCTTCTCACCTCCCTTCACCTCACGTCAACCCTCCCCCTTCTCTCTCTCTCTCTCTCTCTCTCTCTCTCTCTCTCTCTCACACACACACACACACACACACACACACACACACACACACACACACACACACACACACACACACACACACACACACACACACACACACACACACACACACACACACGTACGTACGTTCTTGCAGTTCGTTTAATGAAGGACTCGGTGTAGGTTGAAGTTTGGGTTAAAATTAACGTTACGTGTATATAGAGTTGTTTGAATATTCGTATTTAATGCCGTATACTGTAATGATTTATTGTAACCTCTGTGCAGTATGTTGGAGGAGTGTGTGAATATCAGACAGTTAATGCGTAGTGTGTTGTGCAATACCCCTGCACTTTGAAGATTTCGTAATTGTTAATATGTAGTGATTTAGATTTCGTAATTTTTAATATGTAGTGATTTATTTTGTGTACTACACCTCGATATCCTCCTGTCAGATTGATTGAAAATGTTTATGAAACAGTGTAAATAGTATATATATATATATATATATATATATATATGAAAATGTTAAGATGTTGCATGCTGTCGCGAAGGAAGAAGTGTTAGGAAACCTCCAATGCCACCTAAAATATGGGCATTAGGGTCACGTGAAATTGCGGAGTAGGTAGTGGAGGAGAATTCTGTATGATGGTGGGCTGCAAGGTGAAGCTAACAGTGGTTGGGAAATGTTGGCTCGGCCTCTACCAGAAGGCTTAGGTGTGGCCAGACGCGGCTCAACCTGTTAATTAGATTATGGGGGTTAACCTGCCTCATATGAGGCCCACCAAGCTGAGTCCGGCCAATTAACGTCGTGATTTGTGTAATCCTGCGTTGCCGCTGCTGCCGCTGGTATGCATTCGCTTACACAAGACTATTTTGGAAGCCAGGATTATGGTGCACGGTTGAAGGTTGGCTTTATTGAATCTTGGTGGTGGTTTCTTTTCATTCTAGTGGGTAGAAGGGATATTCAGAATCATACGGGACTTAACGAGGCATCCTTTCAAAATAAACCAGCGCCGTGATGAACTGTGTATCGTGAAATTTATAGCCTTAACGCCATTCTCTCAGTTCCTGCTGTCTTAATAGGTTTTCCACTCTGGGAACATTATTAGTGCTTGTTACCTTTTGTATGGGTATTTTCCCTTTGTACTCTCTCTCTCTCCCGTCTCTCTCTCTCTCTCTCTCTCTCTCTCTCTCTCTCTCTCAAGCGTGACATGATAATACCATTAATGAATCATGCAAAATATAAGCCTAATAAGGAAGTTAGAGTATTTGACTTCATGGAGGTGTATACGAGGAACCCCCTAATCATACTCATTATGTGGTAATTGCTCTGAGATTGTGGTGCATTGTGAGGGAGGATGTACAAGAAACAAGGGGGAAGGGCGGGGGCGTTCCAGCAGGCGAGGACAGTATATTCCATAGGGTTGTCGAACTCTACGCCGGGGCCACCAACCAACCAACCAGCCACCTCGTTACGTGAGACTCCTTGGATCCTGTGGTTGCTCCTACACGTTGGTACTCAAGGTCAGCCAGCTACCACCACCGCCTCACTGCACCACCTCCACCAGTTCACACCCACCTTACTTGCACCACCAGTCTAGGGTTGTATAATGCCTCCAAAAAGTATGGTACTTGCAGTGTCTTCTTGTGTGTTTGCCTGGTAGTACTGTATCTGCAGCATGCGTAAGGAATTTTACACATGAAATTCACTGTACCTAAAGAAATGTTGTAAGGGGGAAAAAAGCAATAACACTCTTTTAGATAAGGAAATACCTGGGAAAATGTAAGTTTTTGGAGGCATAATACACAATAGTTTGAGTGTTTCCCAACACCTCTTTTCGATTATTACGTTTCACACCCATCATAATCGACCTACAGTTTCACCACCTCACTTGCACTACGAGTTTTTCTTAAACATTGTACGTTTAGTTTTAAATGCACATACTTGCACCAAGTTTTTCACCTCGAATTTCATCTAAGCATCTGCGATTTCATTTCTGGCTCATTCGCATCAACAAACTTAACCTACTCATCCAATTTTGCTTGCGTCTCGTGTTTCACACCAGTCTCACTTGTTTCTGCTGTGGTTCTACACTCCGTTTTCCCGTACCTTCAGCTGTCATAGTAATAGTAGCACTATCAGTGTCCTGTGCGTTGTTCCTTATCGGGTTCACCACACCACCAGTGATGCTTATATCATGGCTTCCCTCGCACTTCCAGCTTCACAGGCATGCACTTCAGTTTTACCCTCAGCTTCGTGGTATTTCTACACTTTCACAGTTCGTTCATATTCAGTCTCATGCACCTATTGTTTCCCACTTAGCCTACTGGTACTACCAGTTTTGTTTAATCCTCGCTTTACACTTACCACATCTTGATGTCTCGATAGTTTCAGATGCACGTACAGTTCCTCACACAGGTCACTGACACCTTCGCGACGGCATACTCGCTTTGCCAGTTTCAAGTGTATTGCCTCAGTTCCACACCCAGCTCGCTCTACCTTTAGCTGCTCACATTTGGTTTTCACGCAAGGGTCATCCGCATCGTAATCTGCTTACACTCAGGTTTCGCTGCTGGTCTCACCTGCAGGTTTCACTTAACCCCTTCAGTCTTGTGACGCTTGTTTATTTTAATCAGGCAACTACCAAGCGATGTAATTCGAAGGTAAACATCTCTTAGTGGAGGGGTTAATTGACGTGATTAGTCCTCTTACATAACCTACTTCACCTCCACGTCACCACATCGTCGCTAACAACCACCGTCCATATTGAACACATGCTAGGGCTGTCTTATACAGGATTGTTACATAGCCTTTCCATTTTGATAAGTCTCGCAAGTTGAATGCAGACGTTTGGTTGCAGTGAGATGAGTTGATAAAAGACGGCAGAGTAGTGAGGAAGTTAGACCAGTTTCTTTTAGCATCTCTAGCTTGTCACCCAGTACACGGTATACATACGGCACCAGATTCTCTTTCAGGCATCCCTACTAGACTTAAATCGTCCCCAGTCTACCTTACACCTTAGTTTCTTAACTCTCTCTCTCTCTGCTCAAATTATCCCACTAGCTGGTCCGCTGTCACGGGTATACGTCAGAGTACAGTGGGTTCGTGTTTTGTACCTTTCTCGCCGCTAGTTTGGTACTTCACACACCTCGGTTGCATTCCTTTCCACATTGTCCCATTCATTCGCATAAGGTACATAATGTTTTGTGTGTTTATGGGCCTTCAGGTGAGTTGGCCGTGTGGATACGTGAGCCAGACGAATCTGGTAGTGTTTTACAAATATTGACGAACTTTCCTTCCGGTACAGTAGGTAGGGTTTTTGTAGCTGATTAATAAAACACACACACACACACACACACACACACACACACACACACACACACACACACACACACACACACACACACACACACACACACACACACACACACACACACACAAACACACAAAAACAAACACACACACACACACACACACACACACACACACACACACACACACACACACACACACACACACACACACACACACACACACACACACACACACACACACACACACACACACACACACACACACACACACACACACACACACACACACACACACACACACACACACACACACACACACACACACACACACACACACACACACACACACACACACACACACACACACACACACACACACACACACACACACACACACACACACACACACACACACACACACACACACACACACACACCACTGGCTTACCTTCTGATTAATTAAACGTCAGTGTTAGAAATAGCTCATTATAATCACTATTAAGTAGGTGATGCAGTTTTCCACCTTCAGTAAGCAGTAATTTTTGTAGATAGGCATTAATAGGCTCATGTTGATAAGATCGAGACCCATTAGGATAGAATGACCTTAGAGCCCCATTTAGATAGGATGCCTTTAGTGTTCAGAGGCCTGGAAAGTAAATGTTCAGACATCAGTGGTGATGGTGGCTCGTTTGATAGTATGGGTGATGTGGTGATAAAGTCTGGGGAAAATGCTCGACTAATATTCCACTGCGCTCACTTCACCACACAGGTCTGTAACTTTCCCCCTGACTCATTACGTTAGTAGTTTAATCTATGGGTTGTGAAATATAACCAAGCCACTCTTCAGCATGAGGAATATTAGCCAGCAGAAGATCGTCAGAAGGAAAGTTGTATACTCTTCGAAATTTTGACCTTGGCGGTACAGCTGTTGGTTTGGTGTGGTGGTGGTGGTGAGTTAATGTGGTGGTCTGGTCATTGGAATCATAATGTGGTGATACAAGTGTTTGGTGTTATTGCAATGTTACAGAACTGTTTGGTAGTGTGGGGTACAATGTTAGTTGCAATTCGATGTCTTTTGTGTTGATAGCATTTTGGTGGTACAAAGAGACGTTTTGGGGCAAACGATGAGGGTATGAGTTGTGGTGCAGTTGGTGATTGTGG
>NC_137017.1:32501265-32563765 GCF_032717465.1 Coenobita brevimanus
ACACACACACACACACACACACACACACACACACACCTGTTTAACTTCACCACACCATTACGTGCACCACTTCACGCCCATTCCTGATCCCATTAAATCTCTTACTAGGTCCGTATCACTCATTGTAGACCTTTTTTCACACACACACACACACACACACACACACACACACACACACACACACACACACACACACACACACACACACACACACACACACACACACACACACACACACACACACACACACACACACACACACACACACACACACACACACACACACACACACACACACACACACACACACACACACACACACACACACACACACACACACACACACACACACACACACACACACACACACACACACACACACACACACACACACACACACACACACACACACACACACACACACACACACACACACACACACACACACACACACACACACACACACACACACACACACACACACACACACACACACACACACACACACACACACACACACACACACACACACACACACACACACACACACACACACACACACACACACACACACACACACACACACACACACACACACACACACACACACACACACACACACACACACACACACACACACACACACAGAGGTATCCGGTAGACTTGGGTGCTGATTCTTTTTAACATCTTTTCATCACCGATTATTCTCTGGGTAGTCCAGGCTGTATTCTCCCTGACGTTATATGTCATGTATTTGGAGATAGTTTGTATAATCGGCGTGCCATCCACAGAAATATGCGTACACTGTAAGTTTGGCTAAATGACATGCCATGCACAGAAATGGCGTATGTCACTGTAATAATATCTCGTACTTTGGTAGTGTCCACAGAGTTAGCATAAATAGCATATAAGAGTATCGGTGTGCCATTTACAGAACAAAGTATAATTCCCCTGATGCGGGCAACAACCACCCACTCTGTTTATACCGTATTTTTTCATTCCAGTGACCCCCTATCTTTGACCCATGACGTTCAGATTCAAACGACCTAGATTTTATAATTGTCCCAACCCACAAAATTCTGAGTATTGAGGTTAGAACTTGCAAGAGTTAATGCCAGGACAGAGACAGGCATGAGTAATCAAAAGCTTTACAAAACAGATACACAGATGGTAAAAACTAATAAAGAACAGGTTGCATTACTATGAAAAAGTGTCGTTGATCCCTGGCACCATGAACATCGTCAGTGTTTGAACGTTTATTTGAACAGCAGCATTTTTCTGGTAAGTGTAAATACGGTTGAGTTTGTGAGGACTAGAGGTTGAAGGGAGTTGGATATTCATAGGTGTAGGTTCGGGTCGCGATCGACGGCACGACTTTTGTGGGCGACCGAACAGCAGTCGGTTTGTTTTTACGTGATAAGCTGGGTTACTGTCACAGCTTGTATGCTAAATCGTGGTTACATGTAACTGGATGACCCTCAGATAAGGTAGGAATGAACCACCTCACCCACTAGTATAATTAACTCCCTAGTCTGATTACACGGCCATCAAATGAACCGAAAGGGATGGGAGCTTCGGTAGGTAAGAACAGAGGCACTATAGGGAGCCGCCTTTGTTCACCAGGATGTGGTCCCAGGTGGCGTGGTGGGGGTGTGAATAGCATGACACCGTGCACACAGTCACCGTCACGTATGATTACCCCCACAGCGCAAACAGTTTATAGCCAGCACCGGCCTGCTTGTTGTGATGACTGTTGTCTGGCTAACCTTGTGATCATTTCCAGCTTTAACCCGCCCTCCTGACTCAAACAATTATTCCATTTATATGAACACGAGTGGCGTACATGGTTTGGACGCGGCTAGTGGAAAACCGGTGAATTTAACTTGCGCCGTTGCCAGATTCGTATAAATTAATCCGCCATAAATTTAGGCACGAGTATTTTTGTGTGCTAGCAGAATGTACACTTGGGTCAGAAATGATCTTTACACTGGTGACCTCTGCATACATCCTCGTCCGTATGGTTGGTATGCCTGAGTGAGATACGGACATAAGCAGGTGCCAGTGAGATATATAATTGACAGTATCGTTGTATAAGGTTGCAGATATTCAATGGCGTTAATGTAAACATCATTTTTGATCAGAGTGTACACAGAAATGATTTAAGTCGCTCTTTACGTGGATTGGGACTCGTAGGCGTTTGTAGCTTTGCGATGTTGGTGAGGGTAGCACCACTTTCTCAGCGATTCATATCCCACGTGACGCCGTAGTCCTCTTCGTTACTGAGTCAGTGTCGGTACTAAAATTATATAACTAAATAACGTAAAAGTATATCATTGTGTATCGTTCATAACAAATCACCATGAGAAATGTGCTGTGAGGTCTAATTTTAATCCCTCCAAGAATACGGTCCAGGGTGTAAATAATGGAGTGAACGTGGAGGGCGGAGGTAGAAAACTTTGAGGGAGAGGAAGTGAACATGGAGGATGGAGTGACAGTACAAAGGTGCGGGTGTGAATGTGGAGAATGAGGGTGAGGGAGTGAACATGAGGATGAGGTCGAGGGAGTGAACGTGGAGAATGAAGGCGAGGGATTGAACGTGGAGGGTGAGGACGAGGGAGTGAACGTAAATGATGAGGGGGTAAACGTGATGGGCTAGGGTAAGGGAGTGAATGTGGAGGGTGAGGGTGGACGAGGAAACGTGAAGAGTGAGGGAATGAACGTGGAGGGTGAGGGTGGAAGAGTGAACGTGAAGAGTGAGGGTGAGGGAGTGAACGTGGAGAGAGAGGGTAAGGAAGTGGACGTGGAGGGTGAGGGTAAGGATGTGGACGTGGAGGGTGAGGGTGAGGGAGTGAACGTGGAGGGGCGTGGACCAGACACTGCCACCATTTGCATGTATATTGACGGCCAGGTGGGGGCTCATGCTGCTGCTCATTTGAAAGAAGGGTGAGAGCCGGGATCCTGCATCAACTGCTCACACACTGAGGCGCCGAATTTTCTTTTTGCCATTTACACATTCTTTTGGAAGTTATTGAAGATTTAGGGTACTAGTATGTTGGTTTAAAAGGATCTGTGGCAAACTGTTGTAACGCAGGAGTAGGCGCGTTATGTTTTTTTCTAATAACGTGTCAGGTAAACAATCATAGCAGGTATGTGCCTGGACATGTCAGAGTGGTAGCCAGATTAAATAATGCTTTTAAGAAGTTTCGCCAGTTTCACTTTCATGTGAGGTACTAATACTGGTACAGGAGCATGAGGTGAAGCTATTATAGCCTGACTAGAAATGGACATAATATCTTGATAGGTTGCAGTGCGCTGTTTTTAGCTCTTGCCGATGAATACCCAGTTATTCTGTTTAATAGTATTGATAACCAGAGTGATCTGAATATGCATGTTAAGATGATAAAATGACGGTACTGGTAATTAACGACGGTCATAAGCGTCTTGGTATATATGAGTAACACTATTGGAAACGTTGCCAGCTTCCTATGAAGGTTTCATACTGATCTGCATTGTTGACGTACAATATTAAACGCCATTTTGATACCGAATGTCTTATTTTGTTGTTCAGTCATCACGGTACGGGTACGAGTTCTAACACAACGAGTTCAGGTGTAACTCTAGTTTTTATAGGGACAGGTGCTGGCATCTCTGTGTGTTGTAACCTACAGCAGTTACACGATCCTATTGTTATCCTTGATGATGATTAAATCCTCCTCATTCCTTCCTCACGGGTCCTGTCCCCAGATTCATCAATTGATTCTTTGCGAGTGAACTCTTTCTTTATGCTGTACAACAACGCCACCGTTGTATAAACAGAAGACAGTTGAGACATTTACTATGGTCAGACTCAAATATGAAGTCCGTTTGGGTGGGGCCCGAGAGGGGATTTCCCTCTCTACAGCTCTGCCGCATCAGCCCCAGTACCTATCTCTCTCTCTGTCATATGTCAGCTATTTACTATTTGAAATTGTATATTAAATATTCTGTACTTATTAAATATATTAAATAAGGCTGTATAGTGCTATGAATGTGTCGCTTTTTAGGATAATAGCAATGATTTGTATAAATTCCACACCACGTGACAACGTCGCTTTCCGACGTTGCCAGAGGTCAAGGACACCCACCTCAGACTACAGGTGACCTGTCACTTCCTGCCTGATCCCCACCCACGATGGCAGCTACTCCGACTCGCTCTCGTGTGCTCCACAGTCGGGAGAAAGAGCTTATTTACAATGTGAACAAATATTTTCTAGAAGAAAGATCAGAGAGAGGACTTATGCCTACTGAGGAAACCTCTATAAAAAAAAAACGCACCAAGACATTTACCTCAGTGGTGGTGTGGAAAAAAGGTCGAAACAATATAGAAGAAAACACAAATTATAAATATATAACAACTTTCTCAATCAACTGAGAGAGAGAGAGGAGGTTTGGCAGAGCTGTAGAGAGGGAAATCCCCACGCGGGCCCCACCCAAATGGACTTCATATTTGAGTCTGACCATACCACATTCAAGCAGTAGCTACTCGGATGAATAATCAAGTATATTCACACCGTTATTGGAAAGTTCATTGGGAGCTGGTGTGTGAAGTGCAGGAAGGGGGACTGTTTAATATATCTTGATTGGGAGTGAGTGAAACACACTTGAGTAAGCACCAACAAAGGTAAACCAATCTTGCCTCCCCCCCCCCCACCCTTCCTCTTCTCCTTCTCCCTGTTTCAGAGGGATAGTTACACGCCTCACCGACCCAGACGCTCGCTAGTACGCGTTATTACCTTGGGAGTAGAATGCGGCAGCCTCCTAGGTAGCCCAAGCCAAGGAGTATCCCCCCCCAACTCTCCCTTTCCTTCCCTTCCCTTCCCATTCCACAACCCTAGAGCCATCGGGCCAGTCCGGAAATTTCAGACTCCCAGCAGACCTTTACCATCCTAGACAGCA
The DNA here is from genome assembly GCF_032717465.1 of Coenobita brevimanus. NCBI lineage: Eukaryota > Metazoa > Arthropoda > Malacostraca > Decapoda > Coenobitidae > Coenobita > Coenobita brevimanus. The sequence continues at coordinate 32,506,201 of NC_137017.1, forward strand.
ACCAGCTGGAGGGAGAGGTAGGAAGGTTAAGGTAGGAGGAAGTAGGAACGTAGTCAGGAGTAGATAGGAAACCAGTGGAGGGAAGAGGAGAACAGGAACGTAGTGGAGCGAAGAGGAAGGTAAGATTGTAGTGGAAGTTGGAAGGTTGTGAGTAGTAGTCAAAGAAATTTTTTGAAGGAAAAGGAAAGCATACGGTAATCAAGTAATCAAGTGACTGGTGGACAGAAGAGGTGGGTATGAAGGTAGGGAAGATGATAAGGAGATAGTGAAAGTCGGAAGAAGGAAGGTGGCTGTGGAGAATTAATAGGTAAGAAGTGGGAAAGGGGTAGATGGAGATAGCAATAGAAAACTAGGTGGGAAGGGAGCAGATGGAGGTAGATAGGATAGGTGTAGATAATGAGTAAACAAGTAGTTGGGAGAGAACAGATAAGAAGGTAGCATATGTAGATACGGTAATGAGAAGAGGAGGGTGTAGGAAGACGGTGGGGAGAAGATATGGAAGTAGCCAGTGGTGATAAGGTGGCTGTTGGGGAGAGGAGGGGGAGAGTAAGATGGTACGGAAAGCAGTGGCAGGAAATTTGTGGGGGGGGGAGAGAGAGAGAGAGAGAGTGAGCTGAATGTAGGTAGCCACTGAAGACAAGATAGTGGGGAGAGCAGGAAGGAAGGAAGGAGGTACAATTGTGTTGGGGTAGGGAAGAATTTTGCTGGTGAAGGTATGGTAGAGGGAGGGGAGGAGGCACGCCTGTGGTGGAGAGAGATAGGAGGGAAAAGTAGCGGCGAATATATGGAACTGGGGAGAGCAAGGGGTAGGAAGGTAACAAATAACGGGGGAGGTGGTGGTGGTGATGGTAGGGGACACCCAGGAAAGGAGCCGGCAAGGGAAGGCTTGAAGAAGATAGAGCATACGCACAGGGAGAGCGAGATGAGCTGCCAGTGGATTTGTTTATTTAGCAGTTTGAAGATCGTAGAAGATATGCTGAGCATCAGATGATGATGTATAACAAGACTTACTACGAGTTAGCGGTACCTGTTTTGGACTGATGATGTAGACGAAGACTTAAAGGGGACTGTACTGTAGGTGAAGGCGAAGATTTGTTGTGTGAAAACTGCAAAAAATGCACTGTTTGTGAAGTGATGTAGAATAAGATATAGTAGCAGTTACGTCATGTGTACTGTTGGCGAAAATTTGAAGGAGACTAAAGGTGAAGACGAACAAAGTTTATCCAAACATGGAAGCGTATGGAGTTAACCGTTTTGTGGAAGTCTTGCCTTTCCCGATTATTAAATAGTGATACTGGAGTGTTTCCGAAAATTCTTGCAAATGTATTCCCACATTACTGTTTTGTATTTTTGCATAACCAGATCGTGCCTTGATTACATTAGAGGCAAAAAGGAAATAAAATTGCTTTCTCATACTGCCCTTAAATTCGAATTGCCGGGTCATGTTTTAAAAAATTTCATTGCACATTCTATTTATTGAGTGGGTTCCTCTGCGTCTGTGTCTGTGCTTGTGGGAGTTTTAGGATCAAGGATGAGGGCTGCAGGTGGGGGAGAATCCCAGGTTGCCCCGCCGGCCGCCTGATCTCTGGTAAACTGAAGGTGAGGCAGAGTTTAGCTATGAAGTTTCTCCATTAAAGTTTGCCAGTTGTTGGATGTCTGTTATTACACTATTACTGTTGCTCTGTTTTCCTTGATGCGGGGAGTCAGACTTTTGGAAGAATTATCTCTCTCTCTCTCTCTCTCTCTCTCTCTCTCTCTCTCTCTCTGTCTCTCTCTCTCTCTCTCTCTCACACACACACACACACACACACACACACACACACACACACACACACACACACACACACACACACACACACACACACACAAAATAAAGTAAACTCGTGTGTGCTTGTGGTCCTGTAGTCCTGTTGTGTTGCGTTTTGTTTTGCAAAGGTTATGGACTATTTCTTATATGTTTTTAAGGTGCTCGATGTACCAGTATTTTCAAGGCTTATGATTTTGCCATGTTCCGTGGAAGTAGCAGCTGGATCAAGGGTATGCTACTGGTGTGTGAGTTTAGGACACGATTTATATGCGCTGTAATGAGGCTAGTACCCTAATTGTTGTGTTCTCTTTGCAGGTACGTGAGCACATCCAGAGCGTCTCGTTCTCTTGGTAATGTATGAATATTACCTAGACGATTATGTTCAAAGTTCCTTTATTGGTTCCTTCTCCATCTTTAAGTCCATCCGCTTTCACTCCATTTGTGATTATATTCTAGTCTTTTTCATGTCTTTGACTAGTACTCCTTCCGTGTTGTACCTTGTATCTGGTCCTTTCACTTATTTTGTCACTTTTTTTCTTTCTTTCTTTTACTTTGTTCATATACCCTCTCAGTATATTTATATATTTTTCACTTGGCTCCTCCTCTTAGCTTATCTTGTCACTGCCATTTTCCTAGTCATCTTATTTTGTCCGTTTGCCTATGACGTGGCACATCTTTTCATTCTTTTCATTTGTACAGTGACACTCTTTATCACTCCACTCCTTCCCCTTTCTTACCCCTTTGTCTCTTGACCATCCTGTTTTGTTACACTCTCCATCATGCTGTGTTGATATTTTTTTTCTTTCTAAATACTTTCTGTACATTGTTTTCTCACGATTCTTGTCTTTCACTTCCAGTTACTCGCATCTTCATATTGTATTTGGCCGCCTTTTCCCAGCCATTCAGTTTTATCACTTATTTTTTCTGTACTGCGGCACTTCATTTACATTTCAGTTTCTGTTCCCATGTACTGTGGCACTCTTCATTTATTACGTCACTGCCCTCTATCTTGTCACTTTCTGTTCCTTCCCTGCCATCCTTCTTTGCACCCTTTCCCAGTCCTGCTCTGCTGCTTCCACGATCTTTTTCCCCTTGCCTGCACTGAGCCGCATTCCTCCTTAACTCGGTGTTATGGGCCCTCACCTCGGCGCTGTCTGACTCAGGTCCTGATGTAGGTTCCCGCACCAGCCTCGCCTGCAGCTCTATATCCCTGAGTTAAGAAACCTCACAGCCTTCCCCACTCACTCCCCTACCTCCCTCCGCTCTTAGTCTTACCCCACTGCTGTACCACTCCTTGAGACTTCCTCACTCATTCCCCCACTCCCATACTCCTCACTCCCTCATTTCTCCTATTCTTCCCCGTTTTTACCATATTCTTGCACAACTTTTCAGACCTCTTACTCACTCCTCCACTTCCTCTCATTGTCACTTCTTTCAGATTTTGTCACTTACGCCACTCCTCAGACTTACTACGCACCCCCCCCCCTCCTTCCTCCGCCTTGCTTAGTCGTACCCGTCTTGTACCACTTACCAGCCTTCCTTACTCCCGTGCTTTTCTGTCTTTTGTTGATAGAATACTTTCGTTCGTTATAACCTTCACTATAACAGCTACGAAAAACCAAGTCTGGTGCTTTCTTGTATTCCCTAATTTCTCGTTCCCCCCTGGCTTAACCCACTCCTCAGCGTTTCCCCACTCCCCCCTCCCCCAGCTTACTACACTTGTACCGTTCCCCAAGCCTCTCCCACTCACTCCCCAAATCTTCTTCAGCCGTATCACACTGTTATTCCCTTCCTTAGACTTCCCTGTTTCTCCTACCCTCCTCAGATGTACCTCACTCCTACACCACATCTGATTACTCCACAGCGTGCCACTTTCTCAGTTTTCCTACTGTTGCACCACTCAGTTGTCCAAACACATAATATTCCTTGGGTTTCCCCCCTCCTGCACCGTTACTCGCATTGTCTCCACTCTTCTCTGTAGTTGGTCTGTTTTCGTCTGAGAGAACTGGGCCACTCATAACTTAAATACGATTTCGTGGTAACATGAAATTTGATGACTGAGTTATGAGGTAGGAATGAGTCTCCTAAATTACCCTTCAGTATGACTACTCGTACACTTGACTGTCATCTAAGCTGAAATGGGTTAGAGAGATCTCGTGTCATGTTAGAGTAAATCATCACTGCAAGCTGTGATTCATACTGTCACTTTTTTTTTTTCTTTTAGCTTTATCCCAAATTTTGTTCCACTCATCACATTCAATCCGATTCCCCTAACCGAGGCATCTCTTGTAAAATTCTCCGATTCTTCGTCACCACTTCAGCTTTCTCGTGGTTGTTTTCCTCCTCCTCCTCCTCCCCCTTCCCCCCTCCCTCCTCCTCCCCCTTCCCCCCTCCCTCCTCCTCCCCCTTCCCCCCTCCCTCCTCCTCCCCTGTTCTTCGGTCGCTCCTACGTCTTATCCCCGCCCTTCCACATTCCTCATCCCTCTCGCCTCCTTACCCACTCTCATCTCGACGTCAGTGTCCCCTCAATTCTCATTCTGCAGGCATCCTTTCCCGTAACTTATTCACTGCGATGACATTTTTTTTTTTTTCCCCTATTTTCAGACGCCTCTGTTTAGCTTAGGATGGGCTTATTAAAGAAATCATCTACATTGAAATCGTCTGTAGGTTGCAAAGATATACCCGCCCACCTCACTAAAGGGAGGGGCTGTAATAAATAAAAAGCCTATATTGAAGGCATTAACTACTACATTCCTAAATCATCTCATACCAGACATAAACTTTATATTCATAAACTGCATAATTCCACATCCCGCTCATGCCCTTCTTTCAGTCTCCCACTCATCCCTTTCCTTCAGCCTTGGAGACCACACTCAAAACTATTACTTAAGTCTTCCCTACTCCCCGTCCCTCTCCACAAGATTCCTCACTGCTCCTCCCCCGCCCATTGCATACCTCACTTGCCCTCCTTCCTCAGCTGTCTTCCTCGCCCGCTCTTCACTTTTTCAGACGTCTCCACTTTTTCTTGCATGAGATTGCGGCGTGGGTCTCTATTAAATGTTTGCTTTACATAGTTTCGTGCGAGTTGTTTGCTGCCGGGATACAGTGTTATCATCAGTTTTAACTAGAGCCTTGCTGCTCTCTCACATCTTACATTATAATTCCTCGTTGTCTGTCTACGGAGCGTGCTTGGTGTGATACAGCCTTGTTGAAAATAGAATGTTAGGCTTCATTGTAAACTGTAAGTGCGTTGGGTATTGACGACGTGCTTTGTAGTTTTGTATTTTAAGGAGTTGAGTAGAATCTTTACGTTGGACGTATGGGTTACTTGCAAGGAAAACCCTGATGTGAGTACTATTTTATGCCCACATTGCTGATTTATAAAGGAACACCACATGGCATGCTTCTTGCTGGTTAGGTCTGAAAGCACAGTTAAGATGGGTAGGTGCTGAGGCTCAATTTTTACACGGTTATATCTTAAACAGGGTAAACGATTAATAAAAATACTAAACAGTAATGCAGAGTTCGGTCATACATCCTGGTTAATTTTGGATTAGCTCTTGCACCACTGTTCATCAATCGTGTTTTCGTTCTTCACATTTTCCAAGGTAGTTCATGCAGCTCTGTTAATGATCGAATCGGACTTCAGCACGTAGGTAAGTGTATAAGTTAGATCTTGCACCGCTGCCGATGAATGGACTTTTCAGTGTGCAGATATAAGTAATGGGTGACAATGATTAAGACATGTGGTGTGCAACTGTGTAAATAGAAGAGCCTTGCGAAAGTTTGTAAAAAGTGCCAGTGCGGTGGAAAAAATTATTTGATGTTGGCCAGTGGTGATCCTGAGGAGGGCGACCAGCGGCGTCCCCCCCCCCCCCCCCCCAAGGTTCCTTGACAACCCATCCCGTCGTACCCAACACATACATTTTGCTTCCAAGAACCCAGGACCTCGTGTGCCCTCAGTCTTTTCATCCCGAGGACGCCTTTTTAACTCCTGCAGTTTGATTTTATAGTGTGTGTGTGTGTAATCCTTGATACCTCTAGACAGTTTTATTCAACTTTGGGCAGGCAGTCGTAAAGGAGTAAAAGAAGGCTGCATCTAACCTTATGTTGTTAGAAAATTCATCACAGTACTGACAAAAATTGTGGTGATGCCAATATTAAAGTGAAAAGAAAAATATCATCCGTACTACGAATCACCAATGTTTTCAGATTAAGAGAACCCCGAGTAGAAAAGTTCAGAAAGGCTCATTTAACCTCATCAGGTGAATAAGATGGCAAGGAAGTAAAAATTAGAATTCGTCCTTCGAGTGGTATTGTTAATTGGCAAAATGGCTGGGGGACGGAGAAATGAGAATGACTTTGTGGTCGCAATGGCACATAACAGCTGAATTATATTCCCTTAACGTGGTGTTATTAATAGCCGCTTATTATAATAGGTGGGATAATTACTGCAGTCGTTCTTGCCGCGGCTGCTGTACTCTTTAAGCTTTGGGGGTTCTAATAACAAAGTTACTGCTTGAAAAGTATTGTTTGACTTAAACATTTTATAGACATGACCATTTCGGTTTTGGCCTCGGAAGTGCAGTGTCAGAGGTTAGATTTTTGGTTTCTGTTTGTCCCCAGCTGGCTTTCGAAAATGCTTTAATAAGATATGTAATAATGGCAAGTTGCTGAATTTTGTGGAAACTTCTTGTGGTAAGGATCAAGAAATGATCATCAAATAAGCTCAGATGCAAAAGTGTTCACGTATAATGGGCAGTAACTTTATTGTACGTGATCGCGGTCTAATAGAAAATGCTAATTAAACGAACAGTGTAAATTTCCAATTCACGTTTTCTATTTAAAATGCAAATTGGGGAACAGTTTAAAGCATTTACACGGCTACCCGGGCGTGCCGGCAGCCGCCAAGCCTTTACCCTTAATGTGGGGCCGCCGTGGTGTGCTGTTTTGGGAGCAGAGGTAAATTTTCCCCTCATGTTTCCTTATTTTTTCTTTTGCCCTCTGCTTCACTTTTTTACACTTTCCCCACAGCTCAAGCCACCCTGGTCAGATTGGCCTATTCTTGCTCTTTCAAACAATTTAAAGCATCGGTTATTATTTACTGGCATCTTTACCCATACCAGTTGCTCCCAGGGTTTTCTTTCGGGTTTGTTCATTTTCCTCCGTTTTCCCTTTCCATCGTAACCCCAGCCGCCCTGCAGTGATTGGCGTTTTCTTTTACATTCAAACATTTTCAAGCAGTAATGATTATTCAGTTTATCCTCTGTCCTTACCACTTATCTTTAAATCTCTCGTGACTCAGTTTTTGCCACCCTCGCCCTCAGTCATATTGCCATCTCGTCATTGTCGCCGCTAATCTTAAGCAATTACCTGCATGCGTCACTCGTAAAGCAAATGGGTCTGACAGTGTGGAAATGGAGAGAGCGATTGGTTACCGGGAAAGGGGTGGATTAAATAGTTACCACAGTTTATTCGCTATAGAAATGTGGTTTTTCGCTTAGCTGTAATGTTGCCTCACATAGTGGCTGGTTTCGGTTGTTATGGCTTTCGGATTTGGGTGCATGAAGAGAACGTAACAGCTTAGCCAAATTGTCATTCTCTTCAGTACTTGTTTATAATGAATATATTTCGTACTTTAATATTGTGTCCTCGTTATCATTCATTCATAAAAAACAAGGGAGGTTTGTGTCACTAACTAGGCATGAATTAGGCAGTTTTTGCCTTTCCATGAAGGCCAAGTACTGGACTTGAAGAATGAAATGCGACTGTAAAGAGTAGCAAACAGGAGTAGGAATATGGATGAATGAAACGTCAATGATGATTTGCCCAGTAGAATGGATGAAAATAACACAGTCTTCTTTGCTAACTAGGCATAAAGAAATACAGTTGTAAAATGAAGGACGACGGAGAAGGAATGCATAAAGGAGTAGGAATAAGAATGAATGAATGAAAGAGAAGGTTCGTGATGTTTCTCGTCAGTTGTCTTCCATGAAAATAATGTCCTCGTTACTATCTAGCATAGAGTATCTTTTGGCCCTGACTAGGGATATAGTCTAGTCACTGAATGATGGACAACTGTAGTGGATAAGTGAAAATAGTAGTAGTAAAAGGAGGGGCGATGCGACAACAAACTGACAGTAGTTGCAGTGGCAGACTTTTTGGGGAGAGGATTTAGTGGAGTGGAAAACACTATTACGGCGCAGGGGGAAATTGAATTAATCTACCATGTATTCAATCACCTTACGCTTGCTCATTTTTGTGGATGGGTGAAATAATTACTTGTCATTTCCAAGCCCGAAAAAAAGGGATATTGTACTTTTTTAAAACACTGGTAATCATTAGACGCACAGATGGGCTGAAATGATTGGAAAAGTATAATAGAACTTAATAATTGAAGTTGTCATCAGCAGACCATTCTTATATTGTGTGTGTGTGTGTGTGTGTGTGTGTGTGTGTGTGATCAGATTAGATCTTTACAGTACATAGGGTAGTTTATGGGATTTAAAAAAAAAAATGTAATTTAGTCACCATACGGGACTAGGGAAATACTGAGGAGTACATGTTTTTAATCGAGCGTGGCGTGTAATAATCAACTCCCACACTTATTGCACGTTAGGAAGAAAAAAAGTCGGTGCTAAACATTACCTCAGTGGGGAGCTATATTAGTGGGTAATGTATCGTTATCTGCCAAATATTCCTTTAAAGGGGGTTTGTTAATAGGGCAGCGTGGAGTCTGTACACCCTCGCGCTAAACGTTGGATTGTAAAAGGTTATAAAGTTACATTTCTGCACATCAGTGGTCAGATGATTTTAGTCATCAGCGAAATATTAACCACTTCTCTCCAAAGACTATTTTCATACCTCGAGGGCTGTTATTTTCACTATGGGACCTTTTTTCATTCCCTCCCCCATTCCGAGGACCTTTTTTTTTTTTTTTTTTTTTTTTTTTTCCCATGGACTTTTTCTTCAATTTATTTTCATTTTTCAGACATACTCAGCTTTGGATGGAGTTCTTGGACAAAGAGGGAGAGGGGAGGTAAATACAGCCTTCATAAGCCCTTTCACTACGAGGTGTGTCCAAAGTTTAATATAATCGTGTGGCGGCAGCACACAGAAAAAAATCATAATAATAATAATAATAATAATAATAAAGTAAAATTAATCAGTAAAATGTCATCGAATTGAAAGGGTTAAAAGGATATAAAGTTATTCGCAGTACTGCATATAAATTTGGACATTTGGTTAAGTGGTTATTTTTAGTCATCAGTAAAATACTCTTACATACTATTTGTATTCATTCACCTTCACGCTTGTTGTTGAAAGTTAAAAGGCCGTCAACAATTACACACACAACTGCACATTAATCACTGGACAGTTGTTTTGGTGGTTGAAGTTAATTATCAGCAAAATATCCTTTAAAAGTATTTGTTTTTAATATGGTGTTCTAACCGGCAGCCCCATACACATTTGCAGGAGAGAGAGAGAGAGAGAGAGAGAGAGAGAGTGAGTTACAATTTTGCCCCAAGCCCGGTACCATTTTACCAGTATCCCGGTATGGTTAGTGAGGTGGGGGGGCTTAATTGACCAGCACCGATGATATTGCGGAGGCAGCGTCTGGGGCGGGAGTGCTTCATGCCCCGCGATTGACCCAAATCCCTGGCCTGCTGCGGGGCGGCATTGTAAACAAGGTCCCAGATTTCATAGGGTTCGGCCTTTGCAGAGCTCAGTGTGTGTCGTGTTTTGGGGAGGTGGAGATGTTGGATGACGTGGTGTTTTTGCATTGTCTCCACCTCGTCGCATCCAGTATTTAATGTTTTCAGTCCGTTGACCCATTTCTATGTATAGTCTATTGTTTCAGCCTCCAGACGGTTTTATCCTCCTTTGAATAGGTTAATACATCTATCCCCTCCTCTTCGAAAAACTTTCTCCCAGACTAGGTGAAATCGTCTAAAGGTAACAGGAGTAAAGTACAAAAAAAATTGTTATAAGAGTGACGTGGTTAAAGGAGAATTATACCGTCGTTGTTTATTGGGAAGATGCCTCACAACAGTTTCGACCCGACTTGGACCCCATTCTAGTTTGGAAAGCGATCGTTTCATGAGGAAGGTCTAGGCCGGCTTTAAGCATTTGCATTTTCTCGGTAAACAGCTTCTCCAAATGTGGGTATAAAGTTTCTGTTTGAAGAGTTCACGACAGTGGTACGAAGACAATTATTTGTCTTATCGGAAACAGCACAGTGACCCAGTACACAGTTCAGATTATTTCATATTGCTATACGTATGAAGCTGAAAAACCTAGATTTTTGTAGTGTTCAATTTGTTTATGCCGAGTTTGGCGACAGGACTTTCTTCGTAGGAAAGTAGGGTTGCTATGTGGATTACCGTGTCAGGAGATTGTGGTTGCAGTGTGAAATATCGTGTTTTGAGTACCGGTGATAGTAATTGATCCTCGACTCAATAGTGTACTTCTGATTCGGTGTTCTGATGTGGTATTATGTAATGATTTGTGTTGACTACTCAGTATTTCACTTAGTTCAGTTTTATGACCATGGTTGTCGTAGTCCTAATACCCTACCTCAAGAGACGGAAGTTGGCATGTCTTCCTGTCATCTTGTTGCCATTGTTGTTTGTATGCTCGCTTCACCCTGATGTACTGTGAGGTTTTCACCTGGAGGATATCGATGTTGATTGATTATTTACCTTCATTATGTTTAAGTCAACGCCCGCCGAGTCAGGTCCAACATGTGTAAGACAATTTTATTAAGCTTAGTGATCTCGTATTAACTTTAAGATACCAGTAATTCAAACCTCTGCTTCTTATGTCTACATTTGTATGTATATGTATACTAGTTTGTGTGTGTGTGTGTGTGTGTGTGTGTGTGTGTGTGTGTGTGTGTGTGTTTTGTATGTAATCATGCTCTAAAGTATAATATTTTCCCCCGAATAAAAAGGCGGACGAGAGTTGATAAATACTCCCATTGACAGTAATACCGGGAAGGATAAACTGGAAGAAGGGTATTTTGTGCTGATCCCTATCATTCTTTGGTGTTATCTCGCTTGCCTCAACTCCACAGCCTCTGCCCCTCATAGTCCGTCCCCTGCACCTTGCAATCTCTCCATCCATCCATCCTTATCCTCTTACGCCGTCGCCCCCGTACCCTCCTTGTATCTCCAGTGCTTTCCATCTCATCCACTTCATCTATCTCTCCCCGGACACTTGATCTCTCAGCACCCCAGCCATTCCCAGCCTCTTATCTCTGCTTACCCTACCCCCCACTTATCTCCTCGGGCCTCAACCCCTTTTACCAACGGTGTTCTCTATCGTCCATCTTATTCTATGTGTGTCGTCTGTCTTCTCCACTTATCGTGTGACCATTCATCCAAGTCACTAAAATCTCTCTCCTCTCACTCTCACCCTCGTCCATCCTTTTAATTACACCCGAACCCTCGCTGCAGTTGTCCTGTATTTCAGTCTTTCCTTCCATACACATTCCGTCTTTTAGCAACATCTCGTCTTCACCGCCATTTTCATTTTATTTCTGTTGTTTCTTTCTATCTCACCTGTACTTTACCTTGTTTTTGCCACATTTACTCTAATCCCCCTCCCCCATACTTCACGTACTCTTCATCTCATGGTTTCCGTTTTCATTCTTCATTTCTCACTTCCCCCTCCCTACTGCAACTAATCCCTTTCCCACAGTTCTTATTTTCAGTGCTTGTTAATTCCCACATTCTCTCGCCTTTTACCTTGCAACCACCCACATTTTCATTTCCTCTTGTCTTTCCCTTCTCCGATTCATCTCCAATCCTTCCTCCCCACACACCAAGCTACTTATTCCCATTCATAGAGTTTTTCCTTCCCCACCTCATCCTCTCCCAAAACCTTTGTTTGACCCTTCTCTCCCCCCCCCCTTCACCCATTTCCCCCCTCCATCAGATTCCCCCTTTTCATCCTCATCCCTTGCCTCGTAACCAGTAACATGTATCCCCCTCCCAACTTATTTTCCTTTCACTTTTACCCTTCAGCAACTGACTCCCCACTCCCTCTTTCCTCCCCTCTTATCTTTACCTTCCTCAGAGCATCCCCTGGACCTCTTCCCACAGTAACTCATATATGTCTTCCCAACTTATCCCACCCTTTCACCCATATCTTACCCTCCGTCAAGCTAACTACTGTACTCGTTTCGCGGACTCCCTCTGTCTCTCTCATTCCTCATTTCATTGGCATCCTTTTACTCTTACCATTGGCCCTCTTCCAATAATAACTTTCTTTATCTGTGGCCTTCCGATATTCAATCCCATTTTCACTAACCCCTTACCCCCCATCCCATCGAACCACTCATTCCCCCCTCATCTCTACTTCCCCCTCCGTATTCACTATCCCCTTCCCCACCTACCCGAGGCATGTCAACAAAGATCCACTCACCCGGGGGGAAGTTTGCCTTGACTATCGATCTTCTCATCCACCAGCAGTCGGGACAGCGGCGGTGGCGGCGAGGAGAGGGGACCGAGGGGTCTGGGGGTTGCGGGAGGGAGGGCGCTGGTAGGGGAAGTAGAGGGGAGGGGAGCTGTAAGGGGTCAGGGAGAGCTGAGCGAGCGAGAGAGCGGAGTCGCTGATGAGAATGAGTCAGAAAGAGGGAGTGGGAGTAGAGGTCAGAGGGGAGTTGTGGGCAGGGTGAGAAAATGTAAAAGGGACGGGTTGAGTGGGAAAGGAGTGGGTACAACGGGGACGTGGGATCCAAAGGGGTGGTGGCTTGGGGAAAGAGGAGGAATTGCTATAAGATGGTAAAAGAGACCGACAGGGAAGAGGGTTAGAAGAATAAAGAGGAATGAGTTGCTATAGAGAGTAGATGGAAAGGAAAGAGGGTTAGAAGAGGAAGGGAAATGAGTAACTATATGAAGGGGAGATAGGGAAGGCAAGAAGGTTAGAGAAGGAAACAGCGAGTTACTCTTGGAAGAGGATATCCGTTAAGGAAAGAGTTTTAGAGTAGGGAAAGGGGCAAGTTGATATGGGGAGTGGAGGTCGGAAAGGCAAGAGGGTTAGAGGAGAAAGGGGAGCGAGTTGCCATTAGGAGAGGAGAACTTTAGGGAGGGAAGGGGGTAAGATGGTGGGAGAGGGGAATGGCCTGCCTCACGTCTTGATTGCTATGCTCGTGAAAATTCCACCTTGTTCCAGTCTGTGATTATGAGGTACTCGGCTCGCACGCTTGGATCTATGCCAAACTTCGAGGAGCCCTCCCAACCCTTCCTTCCTGTTTTTCTCCTCCTCCTCCTCCTCCTCCTCCTCCTGAGTTCCATCAGTGTCATCCCCTCACCGACTCTCCCCTACTTAATTGTTTCTCAGTTCATTTCCCACAAATCAAACCGACGGGTAAATATTCAATCAGTATGCAGTTTATCAGGTCGCAGCTAAGTCCAGACTATGTAAATGAGAGCAGTGGGGTCTTGGATTACACGGTGCTTGGTTTTACTATTTGAGACGCTCTTGGTGCCATTTGTAATAAGGGATGAGTACGGTGGTAAGAGAGAGGTGCGATGGTGGGTTTGTGGTGGGGACTAGGTGGGTAGGGTTATGGAAGGTGGAGGCGGCGAGTTATGAGTTTGTGAGAGGGGGAGATAGTTGGTTTGTTTTGAGGGAGGAGGGGGAGATATGGTGGGTTTGTGGTAGGGAGGTGGTGGGTAGGTTTATGTAAGATGTAGAAAGTGAGTTATGAGTTCGTGAGAGGTGGAGATAGTTGGTTTCTGTTGAGGGGAGATATGGTGTTTATGTTGTGAGGGATGTGTGGGTGTGGGTGGATGGTGTTTTTGTCAAAGGTGGTGTGTTATGTTGTAAGTAGTGAGAGTGTGGGTTTGTGTTTAGAGTGTTTGAGTTCAGATGGGAATGAGTTTGTGTAGAAAGATAAAAGGACCTCGTGAGTAATATGATAAGCAAGGGTAGATGAAGTGTGACGGTGGTGGTGAACTTAGTAGCTTGTGTGTTGAGGTGATAAAGGATGGATGACAGGGCTAGGTAAGGGAGAAGATGTGGGTAATGTAAGGTTGGGCAAGAGGTTAGAGGTGGGTGATATGGGGAGGTAAGAGGTGATGGGGTAGGGCTGGGCTAGATGAGGGTAATAAGGGGAGGTAAGAGGTGATGGGTAGGGCTGGGCAAGATGATAGGTGATAGACATATACGACTAAGTGAAAGGGAAAGGGGTTGAGATACAGGAATGATTAATGGACTTCGGGGGTTTGGCTTGGTAAAACGGGGGCGGAAGGTAAAGACGGGGGGGGGGGAGGGGGGATATGCTGAGGAATATGAAAAGATGCAACAAATATCCTGTGGTAAGAAGGGAGATGGGAATGCCGTCTCTTTCCAAGTTGGCAGAAGTGACGCTGAACATGTAGGGATGGAAGTCCGTAGTAAAGAGTGACTTTAAGGGTCGTTAAGGTGCGCGGGGAAGGCTGTGGGGCCGAGAAGCAGGAATTTAGGGAGGCAGGTGGGCGTGGCTGGCTGACTGCGGTAGGAATGTTGTACACACGCACGGCCGCTCATGTTCGTCCCTACCTCACCACTTTGGCACGCAGCATTCCACCTCTTCCACCATAGCTTCACTTCCTGTCACCTCCGAACTTTGTCGCTCTTATTATTATTTCTTAGACTATTTATTTAGCACGATAAACATTTTAGAAAGAGTAGCTCTACATTTTTTCGGTCATGAGTTATGTAAGGACATTGGTCTAGTCCATTTTGACAAACTAAATGCCATTTTCATGTGGCGTAATGAAAATGGGTATCATGCAGTATGATATTTCACTTTCTGGAATTTTAATCGCGATATGTATGATTTTATTTTACCCATTTTGTGATCAATGGGTTTTCAGATGCATTTTGTTTCTAGCTTGATGTATGATGGTGTCCACCTTGCTCTTGGTAATTCTTCACTGTGTGGCAGCACGCGCCTGTCAGAGCAGAGCCTGTTGATCTCACTAATGTGGTTCCCAGCCCATAATTACATTTGTGGAAGCGCCCGTGTCCTCCCCTTGTTCCATCAGCGAGTTGAGTTGTGCTGAGTAGAACCTGCGTCACACCTCGTCCCCCTTTCCATCACAACCACAATATAACCCTCTTTGGTTTCATAACACTTGGACCTAGTTGTTTAATTCTAGTTGCCTTTTTTGTTACGTCGTTCATATTACTTAGGCCTGTTTGTGCCACTCTAGTTGCCATTTTAGCCAATGCATCTCTTTGTCGCTGTTAGTACGACACATGTAGGTTGCATAATATCTTAGCATCTGTTTTATTGTTGCCGTTTTATCCACTACACCCATTTGTCTCGTGTTCATCACATTAATTCTTAGAATACAATAACCCCCACATTTTCTTCTTGCATCTTTCACCCCTGTTTATTCAGCTTACTGGAAGGGAGCGCTAAGAAACTCAGTAAAATCGTCAGACCACTTTGTCCACATTATCCACTTTGGGATTTTATTTTGTTCGTTGCGAAATACCTAGCATTTGCAGGTTAACCTAACTCTCCCCGTCTTCCTTCCATCGCGTATTTGTTTTTAGTGTCCTTGTACCTGCTAGCTTCCTTACAGCGATTTCCTCTCTTCTTTTCACTCTTCTCCAAATTTTGGCTTCCGTTATTCTTGTCCTCTTTCCTTTTGTATCCCCTTCCCCATATACTTTCCTCTTGGCCACATTTCCTACCATTCGCCACCGTCCCGTCAGACTTCATTTCTTAACGCAGTGCTTCTCACATTCCTTTTGACTATTTTCACTTTACCTTTCACTCTTGCCCATATATTTCCACTTCCACTTGTCCCCATATCTTTCCATTCCCCGGTCTTGCTCGCTGCCTCCGTTCCTTACATCCTCTCTCCTTAATGCTTGCTTCTCCTCCTCCTCTCCCCTCCCCACCTACCACCATCTTACTCTTCTCCTACCTGTCCCCAAAATTCACTCCATCCTACAGATTGCCTTCGCATCCGCGTTTTCTCTGCTCTCAGGCGTTCTGTCTAATTTTGTGTCACTGTATGTTTATCTTTCTTGTTTACCTTCTACTTCCGACGTATTCGCTTTGCTGATCAACTTTTATTTCGTATGATGCCGATGTCTTTCCCTTCCTCTTGTATTTTTCTCTCTTCCCTACACTTTTTTGTCCCAGCACTTCAATACCTATCATCCCTGTTTATATGTAAGTGATCTCATGTTCCTTCCGTTACCCGTATTTTCTCCGTTATCTCTGAACATCCATCTCTTACCCACTTTTTCCTCTCCTGCCGTTTTCATTCCTCTGCCGTATATAACTGCCGTATTTTGCTTCTTTATTCAGTCTATCTCCTTCGACTTTTCGTCCCCACTTTACAGTATTCCAACGCCAACGCTTTCCCCCGTCCATATCCCTGCAGTTCTCACTCCTAGACCACGTATTACTACCACATTTCCTGCTTTTCCCAACTTATTCCTTTTCACCTTTTCTTCCCCCACTTTACCCTTATATTTCCCACCAACCTTAACCTCACTCCCCTCTCTGTTTCCCTCTCGCACCTCCTTACCTCCCCTTCTCCAGTCGCCATCAGCGCGGTGCTCATAACCAACATGCTTCTCACCATCAAGACACCATATTTATGTTCTCGCCGTCGTCTAAAAGTGGTTCCTCCAATATCCCAAATTGCGTTAGGTCGTAATTGTCGTCGGTAACCATTCAGCATGAGTTCATATCCGTAGTGTTTGGCGCTGTCCCTGTGTTATGTAGGGTTGTAGATTTGGTTTGCCTCTTGTGTTGCCCCGTGCTTCCCTTTTTGCCTGCGTTTCCCCTTTACCAGATCTTATTATTTTTTCCTTCTTCCTCCCATTTCCCCGCATTCGTTCCCTCGTTACTTATTTACCATCCCGTTCATGTCAATAGTTCCACTACCACCTTGGCCCCACTTCAGAATTCACTTCCAACAGCTCTCTTTCGTACCATTCCGCTGGCCCTTTCCCCTTTCCGCTCTGCAGTTATCATGTTTCACTCGCTTTTTTCTGCCGCGCGAGTTTCTTTCCTTGTATTGCATTAGTGTGGAATTATCAACTTAATCTTTTAGTCACCTATTAAGCCACTTTTGCGTTATCAGGGCTTTTACCCGTCTCTTCACTTGTCGTTCCTACTTAACTCCCTCGCCCCTCACCCTTGTATCTACTCGCTCTCGTAATTCATAATTGAATTGTACCTTATTTGATTTGCCTCATTGTTTTCGCTCTCCCCTCTTCTTCCATTCCTCGCCGTTAATGCGCTTTCCCCTCTCCCATCTTTTTTTCTGCTCCTTACACTCTTAGTGCTCCTTACATTCTTGTTCTCTTCGTCTCCCTTTGGGTGTATGTTCCAGCATGTTTTGCTTTTTTTTTTTTCTCTCTCCATTGCCCATTTATACACATTACTACCATTTTCTTATTCTATTAACTGTCCTTCCTTGCTTCTATTGGGAACAGAAGTTTGCATCAAACTTTCACTTCAGTTTCTTACGTTCCTCAGCTGGCTATTATTCCTAAGCTAAAAAAGGCTTGATGTTTCATTGCACGTAGATGATTCTCTTTAATATGGTTCGCAGGAAGCCAAGTGACATTTCAGTGTGAGGTGTACGTAGTGGAATAGTAGGCGAACTTTTATTCCCGATTGTACATCTTGTCTATCCCCGTCCAGCACCATATATGTCTAATATTTACAGATTTTTTTTTAAGGCTACCCTCCAGTCACCTTGTATGTTCAGTGTGAGATCTTGTGGTGGAGCATTTTTCGTTTTATCTTCCGTAACCCGTCATAGGTGCTTGTATTTCTCTCCACTTTTCCCTACCCAGTCACCTTTACATCCTGCTTACCTAATCTGGCGCCTCCCAGCACCATGTATGTTTAATATGAGAGGGGGCTGGTGATGTTTGTGTGTGGCTCGTTATTGCTTCAGGTAAACTTAGGTGTTGGGGTGGCGGGAGAGGGATGGCACGCAATGTCACTGTCCTCTTACTTGAATAAATAAAACCAGAATGTTCACGGACAGTAAGGAAAGTTGTAGCAAATTTCAGGAGTGGAGTAATATATGCACTTCATATTGGTGCTGCAAGTACCAGCTGACAAATTGTTCACTGGTAGGTAATTCGCTTTACAAAATTTTCTTAAATGTTCTTTTCCATATTGCGGAATAATGTTCTTGACCCCTTGAGGAATAAAGATTTCCCTGCGGTAAATAAAATATGACGTAAGCCAGAGTAAAATATCGGGACTAAAAATGCGGCATCTTTCCTAAAAGTTTTCACATTTCGTTTGATGTTAGTAACTATAACAAAAGTACTGCTCTTGGAACAGTGACACAGCACCCATAGTTTAAGCTGGTCTCAGACATTGACTTTTGATCGATGTGCACGAAAATAGACTTCACTTTTCCCAGATCCATACACACTGTGTGGCTACGCAAATTGGGTAAGGCATACCGGTACATGAGGTGTGAACATGTATGCATACGTATGTAGGTATATAGATGCATGCGTAGGAACCAACTCTTATCACAATAGGTATGCCTTCGGTGACGTGAATAACAGACAGTTAAGCTGTTTATGTTTACATTTTAAACGAAACCTGAAGATTGTGACGGCAAACAGATATTGATAACAAGCGTTTAATTATAGGCTACGAAAGTAATATTAGCAGTTGAGAGAATAAAAAAGTAAGGGGAAGGTAGGTGGCCCTTTCCACTGAGAAGGGGAGGGGGGAGAAAAAGTATGTCGGTAATTGATAAACTAATATACCAGTACCTCCATGTTACAGCCGTAATAAACCAACAGTGAGCACGCACACAGGCGCGCACACAATATCACCGTGATACATACTGTACACCATGGCCGAACACCCCCTCCCTCGACCATTGTTCAACCTGATATTCGCCGGACAGCCGGGAACATCTGTGGGGGGCATCTCTAACTGGCTGAATTGAGAGTTTTTGTGAAGCTGGTTCTGGGTATTGCAGCCGGAATAAGTCAACGCTGGAAATGGAGAGAGAGAGAGAGAGAGAGAGAGAGAGGTTAAAAGGACAAAAAAAGTGATAGGGAACTTGCTGCAAAGGGTAATGGGAAACGCAGAATGATCGTAACTGAAAAAAAGTTTGTGTAGAAAATGGTGGGGGTCATAGAGAAGGGAAGGAATGAATGCGGGGAGAAATGAGGAAAGGAATGTGAATACTGTAGAGAGATAGATAGATAGATGAAGAGAAGAAAGATTTTTGTAAATGTATGGAGAAAGAGATAATGCGGAGAAATGAAAGGAATTAATAATGAACATTAAGAGGCCATTGTGAGCAGAAATACACAGGGAAAAAAAATGGAAGGAGGAAAAAATGGGTGTTGGATGATAGTGTGGAGAATGGAGGGAAGTAATAGCGATCATAAAAAATGCAGTGGTGAACAGAAATGAATGGAAAGAAGAGATGGAGAGGAGGAAAAAAGGAGGACGTGTAGACAGAAAAGGGGAAATGTGGTGGAGGGAGCTTGGGTAAATTTTAAGGTAAAGGGGCTCGAATAGGAAGAGATTATATGAAATCAGTTTTTGACGAGTTTCAAATGTGCTTGTGTTGTGCGTTTCATGGGGGAGAGGTTATTTCCCGAGTGTTCCATGTCATGTGTTGCAGTGTTGGATGATGAGCAAGATGATTAGGATGCAGAGTCAGATGTGTTGTCCTGGTGACTGTTTTGCCTTGTCGAGTGTTGAGTCAAGCGTGTTGTCTTGTATCTTGGGTCATTTGTATGCTTGTTTTCCCCTGTTAGATGTTGCAAATGTGTTGCTCTTAGATGTTAGGTGTGTTGCCGTGTTGGATGTGGTGTCAGGTGTTTTTATCCTTGTTGGATGTAGTGTCAGGTGTGTTGCCGTGGTGGATGTAGAGTCAGGTGTGTTGCCTTGTTGGATGTAGTGTCAGGTGTGTTGCCTTGTTGGATGTAGTGTCAGGTGTGTTGCCGTGTTGGATGTAGTGTCAGGTGTGTTGCCGTGTTGGATGTAGTGTCAGGTGTGTTGCCGTGGTGGTTGTAGTGTCAGGTGTGTTGCCGTGGTGGTTGTAGTGTCAGGTGTGTTGCCGTGATGGTTGTAGTGTCAGGTGTGTTGCCTTGTTGGTTGTAGTGTCAGGTGTGTTGCCTTGTTGGATGTAGTGTCAGGTGTGTTGCCGTGGTGGTTGTAGAGTCAGGTGTGTTGCCGTGGTGGTTGTAGAGTCAGGTGTGTTGCCGTGGTGGTTGTAGAGTCAGGTGTGTTGCCGTGGTGGATGTAGAGTCAGGTGTGTTGCCGTGGTGGATGTAGAGTCAGGTGTGTTGCCGTGGTGGATGTAGAGTCAGGTGTGTTGCCGTGGTGGATTTAGAGTCAGGTGTGTTGCCGTGGTGGATGTAGAGTCAGGTGTGTTGCCGTGGTGGATGTAGAGTCAGGTGTGTTGCCGTGTTGGATATTGAAATGTTGCCATATTGAATGTTGTGGTGTGTGTTGCGTGTTCGATGTTGAGTCAGATGTGTTGATGTGTCAGATGTCTTGCTGTGTTCGGGGTTAGTCAGGTGTGTTGCCGTGTCGGTTGTTGAGTCAGATATGTATCGGATGTTGAGTCAGGTGTACTGTAGTGCCGTGTTCGTAGTGTGTATGTGTTTTGTGTGTGTGTGTGTGTTTTGTGTGTGTGTGTGTGTGTGTGTGTGTGTGTGTGTGTGTGTGTGTGTGTGTGTGTGTGTGAGAAGGGCCGGCAGGTGTAGCTTGTGTACAAATATGCTTGCTGCGTGTTTACAATCCAGACGAATGGTAGAATAAGCAGAAAAGTTTATCTTCGGTGCGTTATGTGAAGTTGAACGTTGTACAGTTTTAGAGCTTCTTGAAATTTAACCCTTAGGAACATAAGAACATAAGAAGAGAGGATAACTGCAGTAGGCCGGTTGGCCCATGCTAGGCAGCTCCTAGAAGAGTAACTGAACTACTAGAATGAGATAAGGACAGCAAAGAAGTAGGCTCTCCCCCGCCCTCCAAACCCTCCAGCCGAAGCCGGCAGGAAAAAGTCAGAAAGAACACCACGCCGTATAGAAAAACTGGCGTGGACATTTTACAGGAAAGTGTGAAAGGAGAATAGAGACTATCATAGTGTAACCTGAAAGGAAAATTTTTTTGAATTAGTATTGGTTATAAGATTTTCTTTTTTCTATATCCACCCCTTATTTGTCATATGCTTATCTAGCCTATGCTTGAAACTCTCAATGGAAGAGGCAGCAACTACTTTACTATTCTATATCCACCCCTTATTTGTCATATGCTTATCTAGCCTATGCTTGAAACTCTCAATGGAAGAGGCAGCAACTACTTTACTAGGTAGCTTATTCCATTCGTCTACTACTCTATTACCAAACCAATTTCTACCGATTTCCTTACTGAAACGGAATTTTTCTAGTTTAAAACCATTATTTCTAGTTCTATCCTGTATGCTCACTTTAAGTACCTTGCTAATATCTCCCTTATTTATACCATTCATCCACTTAAACACCTCAATTAAGTCTCCCCTTACTCTACGCCTCTCTAGCGAATGCAGACTTAGTCTTTTCAGTCTGTCTTCATATGACAGGTTCCGGACGTCATGTATCATTTTAGTCATTCTTCTCTGTACAGTTTCTAACGAATTAATATCCATTCTATAGTAAGGACACCAGAATTGTACTGCGTAGTCTAAATGTGGCCTTACTAATGCTAGATAAAGTTTTAGTATTACTTTAGATGATCTATTGCTCACGCTTCTCGAAATAAATCCTAGGACCCTATTTGCTTTATTTCTCGCATTAATGCACTGTTGCCTTGGTTTAAGGTCGTTACTAATCATAACTCCTAGATCTCTCTCGCATTCCGATTTGCTAATTTCTTTGTTATCTAAGCTGTATTTAGTATCTCCAGTGGTCTTGCCTACGTTAAGTACTTTACATTTTTCAACGTTAAATTCCATTTGCCAAGCTTTAGACCATTTGGACAATGTATCGAGGTCTTTCTGTAAGTTATGGCAATCGTCAGTCGAGTTAATGATACGCCCTATTTTTGTATCGTCGGCAAATTTGCTGATGCTGCTATTGACTCCTAAGTCTAGATCATTTATATATATGATAAATAATAAGGGACCGAGTACTGAACCCTGTGGTACACCGCTAGTTACTAATCCCCAGTCCGACTTAGTTCCATTTATTAATACTCTCTGCTTTCGTCCTTTCAGCCAGGATTCTATCCATTTTAAGATATCGCCGTGTATACCGTGTGCTCGAACCTTTCTAACTAACCTTTCGTGTGGGACCCTATCAAAAGCTTTACTAAAGTCCAGATAAATAACATCGTAAGCTTTATCGCTATCTACTGCCTCATAGACCTCCGAGTAGAATGACAACAAATTTGTGAGGCAGGAACGTCCTTGCCTGAATCCGTGCTGACTTTCGTTTATAAGATTAAATCTTTCTAAGTGTTCTCTAATCTTATTTGCCAAAATTGACTCTAACATTTTTCCTACTATTGACGTTAGACTTATCGGACGATAATTCGACGCAGCTGATTTATCACCCATTTTAAAGATGGGCACTACGTTTGCGGAAGAGTGTATAATGTAGAGTACTATGAAACTAATTGTACTAAACACATATACAGATACAGTTAAGATTCTGTTGCCTAAGACACGAGGTTATTTCAAAGTAGTGATAATTTAAAGGTAGATTTAATAGTAATAGCAAACTATATCTTGGCTGCGTAATGTGTAGGTGAATATTTATTATATTAACTTTGACATTGATCCACATGATATACAAAACTAGGAGCATCTGAAGTTTGATGGACGTTCAGTAGGTGCGCAGGTTGCCTCCTTCAGTCACCAAATATTTTTTAAGTGGTTTAATTCTTCTGCCACCAGACTCTTATAATAAGAAAGGTATTCATTCTCTTCAGTTTGATTTTTTTTTAATTGTTGGTACTGTAGACGATTTTACTTGAACCTGGAAAGTTTACTAGCTGGAGAGGAAAGGTATAGATAAAATTTGCCCCTTTACCTCAGCAGGTCTCCCATAAGACGAGTAAACTCGTGTGGTGAGAGCCAGAAGAAAATAAAACACAATGTCATTTGATTGAAGGGTTTTAAAGCTGCTACTTGCAAGGGGTCTTGTTACATACGACGAGAACTGAACTCGTCGCAGGAATATTTCCTTATTTTAAACTTTAAAGTACTGTTCTGCTGGGTGTATTCTTAGACTTCACCCTTAACCTTGAAGCTGCACAGAATTTTTGCCTTTAACCGTGGTCTGTGCCCTTTAAATCTGGATACTTCACTTAAAGAAGACCGGGCATGTAAGAGTGTGTCACTGCCATGAGGTCCCATTATCGTTTGCGTTTGGTTTACACTCTCAGTAGTCAGGATAACTCTGGTTTCTGTTCCAGTTAACACTTAAGTGATATTGTACTGCTGAGTTAGTCATAGGAGCATGAGAGTTAAATCTCTTCACTACGATGATGACTTCTGGTTACCGCGAGACTGTTTGATTAACTCCTTAAGTCCAATGATTTTTTTTTTTTTTTTAAATTGCCAACGGAGGATTCTGTTCATCTTAAGGACAGACCTGTAGTAGTGAAGGGGCGAATGAAAACTGGTGTATAATTCCTCCAGTTCAGAAATCTCTCCATGGTTAAATGAAATTGTTTAATGTTAGCAGAAATAACTTGCCGAACTGAAGAGACGTTAATCATTCAGTGGTACATTAGGTTGACATATTATACTTTGGGTAATCCCTTCACTACGGTGACGAGACTAAGCTTGGCCACTAGAACTTCATGGCAAAGGTAGTCTCCATTGACCTGTTTAGTCCGATGGTTACTGATTTATGCCGGTGACTTTAAGATCTGTTGTATTTACTTGGGATGAATCTCATACTGAAAGGAGTAATGCAAAGTACTAGTTTATTTAATTGATGTCATTTAACTTCTTAAATTTTGAATGGTTCAATTTTTAAAATAAACTTGTTTGGTATACCTTTTAAAGAATTCTAATCAGCACCGTAGTTCAGCGTTTCTCACATTCACGTCAACTTTGCAAAATTTACTTCGGAAACACGGATAGAACTCTCCCCTGAAAGCAATGTAAATGCCACCTGACGTTGTTGCAAAGGTAAAACGAGTAAGCATGTCAAGGCCAGGTTGCCCCCAGAACACTAGGTGACAGACTAAGGCGTTTTCCCTCGTGGGGCATCAACATAACACTCTGCACCCTCTCCACTCCTCGCCTTACTCACAGCACTCCCATATATAATTACATCCATTCGGCCTCCTTTGCATTCTCTCTCCCCTCACACTTCAAGGATTTTGAA
Source organism: Coenobita brevimanus (assembly GCF_032717465.1). NCBI lineage: Eukaryota > Metazoa > Arthropoda > Malacostraca > Decapoda > Coenobitidae > Coenobita > Coenobita brevimanus. The sequence goes on from NC_137017.1 coordinate 32,530,352, forward strand.
TGGTTGGTGGGACTTAATACGAGAACACAAAGGGGCCGGTGATTTACACTTACGTATTGACTAATTTGTGCCAGCATGGGGGACGAATACAGCGTAATTCTTAAGCTCTCTTTGATGTATGTGGATGTTTTATGGAAAGCTAACACCGGAAGAGCTTGTTCATTTATCAGATAGAAAGTGAAAAATAAAATATTGTAATCTTTTCTCTGCTATCGGTACAGCAATTTATTTAGGATAACACCAGATGAATTTTTCAGTAGAGAGAAATCCTATGAATCAAAAGGTTAAGTAGAGAATGTGCAGTTGTGACTTGTGTTAAGTAGGCCATGTGTTTGGGGAAATACGGTGATAGATTCCAAGGGTATAGAAATGTATAATTGTGGTTTTTGTGTTGTGTATCTGTTTTAGTAGAGTGATGGATTGCGAAAGTGGAGAAGAGTGTAATTGTGGTTCTATACTATATACAGTATGTGCTTTGGGAAATGTGTGAGTGTGACTTTTGCTGTATGTTATGTTTTTGGAGATATGTTGACGGTTTCCAAAAATGAAGAAATATGTAATTAGGTTTTTTGTTTTATGTGGCCTGGTGTTTTTGGGAAGTGTGGTGATGGATTCCGACGCGTCCCCACCCGAGCCCACCAGACTAGCAGGGAAACAAGAGTGTTCTCGGGGCAACAGCGTAATTACTGATGACGTCCCCTCGCCGCCCTTCCCATCCTCTCCTCGATATTCTTGTCCTGTTTCTCCACTCCCCTCTCCTTGCGCTTCCCCTACTTCACTTAATCAACTAGTTCAGGTGTGCACTTGTCGGCCCCTTCATAAATGTTGATTTCGCTCTCCTCTGCCCCTCAGCAGCCGCTTCTCCCACACTGCCTTTTTCCTGTCCGCCTTGGTTGTAACCACGACGAGGCCGGAGTGCAGCCAGTTTAGGCCGTAAAATGGTTCGTAAATGGTTTATACTCTTGATGTGGAATAACGGCCTGTTTGTGTTTCTACTCATCAATCAGGGCTTCTTTCTTGTAGCAGTCGGGGGGGAAAACTTGATCCTCACGCAGAGTAGCTGCCAGACAAACAAATCATGGTTAGTGGAGCAACAAAAACCTTTGACAGATAAAGCATGAAAGACTTGGCTGCTGGCGGCGGACAATGAAAACAAACTTGAGATGAGGTGTCACTCTGGCCGGGAGCAAAAGAGGCCGAGATTTACAGGTGACGTGGGAAGACAGGGTGAGGCAGGTGCGGGAAGTGACGTGAGACTCGGGTAAACGTGAGACGGTTTGGTGTGTCTGGGAGAGAATGAAATTAGGGTTCACTTGGAAGGCTACGGTCGTTGAGGGGTCTTTCATCATGTTGGCAGCCCAACCCAGCCTCAGGAGTCTTGCCGCCCTCCTTCCCTGGTGGCTGGGAAGTTTTTCACCTTGGGATGGAGTACGAGCGGGGCTGAAGAAATTGGCTTGGTAAGAGGAATGGAGGAACAAAGGAGAGGAGAATTGCCTTCCCTGGGGATTCTTTTTTCTGTATTTTATGACAGCTGATTTTTCTGAACTCGAGACACAACGAAGAAACATTATATTCGCTAAGCGATTCTTTTATTCTTGTTCACTGCTTTGTTGGGTATTTTTAATTTTTATAAGAGGGAGCATCTCTTTGAACCGGGCTATCAGTCACTCACTACTTTAGGAAGATAGGCAAGAATGGCACTGACTGAAAGACCCTGAAGCTCCCGCTCTTTACTACATATTGTGAATCCTTTAAGTGCGATGGCGTCATGTATTTTTGTATTGTCAAACGATTCTGCTCCCCCAGTGAATGGAACGTAGTCTCCATTAATCCCTTAAGTACGATTCTTGCTGCCACCAGACGAGTTAAGGAGTTAAGTCGACTTTCATGGAAGAGTAAACAAAATCCTTGTTATGTGCTCCATTTCTTAATAGCGAGGTGGCAGGAGGAACGAGGTAAGCTAGCGGCACTTCTGGAAGACTAAGTGATTTAATGGGTCGCGTAATTGGATTATTGGGTTATGGTGGCTCTCGGGGACATTTGCTGATGGCCTTCGCCTGCATGCTGGCTGCCTGATACCGTTCCCTCCTCCATACCACGGTCAAGCCACTGAGGTGTAGTGTTCTGCCATCGCCATATTATTGGCTGTTTAATTGTCTTCACGACAGTCTTACAATATTTCCGATTTGATACTCTGGTCCACCGAAAAAGAAAGTCAGATGATGAATGGTCTCTCCTGTTTTGTGTACTTCATCCAGACTAAATCAGGATGGGTATTCCAGAGTTTGCAAAATACTCGGATACTAGGTCAGTATGCCGTCCAGGATATCGAAGCTTTTGAGTAAACGAAGCTTCCTGTCACACAAGACGTTTCGTGTTTATAAACACTGCTACAGCGATTACGGTGGGGAAATGGTTTCTTTGTCTCGTATCGTTGGTCAACATTAAACAAGTGGCATTAATAAAACACTGTCCTCTTTAGAATAAACTGCTGAGGGAAGACAGTGACAGTGTGTGCAAGGTGAATAGCTCCCTTTAAAAATAGCGACGCGAATCTCGGGACTATTTACCTTCCGCAGCCCAGCTCCCCTCAGGTGTTATCGATTATTAACCAGGTGCTCCCTCCTGCTGTTCATCTCGGTTCGCCCTCCCAACCATTGTCAGCCATTATCGAGAGGAACCAGCGACCCCTCTATAGTGAGTTGTAGTTGGGTTGTTTGGTGGGGGTGGGGGTAGGGGATGTTGAGGTGAGAGTGTGGGTAGGGCGTTACCAGGTTAGGGAGGAGAAGGTAGCTGGTATTAGAACGAGGTTGTGGTGGGGAGTAGAGGATGTTAGTGAGGTTGTGGTGGGGAGCAGCGATGTCAAATGAGGTGTAGGGTAAGGGTGTTCAAGTGAGGTAGTGATGGAGGGTTACGGATGTTAAGATGAGTTGAAAGGGGTAGGTAGTTAAAAAATATGATTACTGGTGTAGGGGATGTTTAGGTGAAGTGGTGGGTAGTAGGGGGTGTTAAGTGAGGGTTGGTAGGGGATGTTAAAGTGAGGGTTGGGGATGGAGGTTGGGGTGGTGGGTAAAGTTGCGGGTGACGTGGGATGCTGGAGGTGCGAGGGTGAGGATGACGATAGGATGTGGTAGAGGTGTTGAAAGTGAGGGTGGGGGGTTAGTGGTACATATGGTGTTGGTAAGGGCGGGGGTGAAGCCTTAGATGTTGAATGGGTGTTATAGTAATGATAGGAGTGTTGGTGGTGATATGAAGGTGGGGTGATGATGATGGAGGAGGGGAGCTGGATTATGATAGGGAGGGTTTGAGGTGTTGATATGGGCGAATGGGAAGTTGGGCCGAGTTACACTTGAGGCAAAGGTATTATTCATAATAAGTAAAAGCCTGAAGGGATCCAAGGTGTTTTTAAAAGTATCGGCGATGGAAAATGATATGAGGGTGGAGGTTAAGTCTGGGAAGATGGTGTCATAAGAAAAGCGGAGTCTTTTAACGAAGCTGGGGGGAGGTGGTGCTTCTTTGGAAACTTGTATTATACATAATTTTTTAAGGACTAAACTCTTGTGACGAAGATACAAGCAGCTTTTATGAAGTTTGGGACAGCAGCCTTCAAGTGGGGGGAAACAAAGGAGCTACTTATAAGGTGATCATTATCCATTTTTATGAGCAAGAGAGAATAGCCTTGGGCCTTTTATGAGATGAGATGTACACTACTACAGTCAAGGGCGTACACTCTGGAGATGTAGAGGTAGTTCTTTCCATAGAAATGTTTATGACCATTGTACACTGGAAATTGAAAAGGACCCGTCGTCCCGGGAGTGAGGTGGGGATGGAGTCTGAGGGAAGGAAATTGACTGTTACGATAAAAGGAACGAATACACTGTCAGAGAGGACAAGAGATGAGGGGTGGAGTGGACTGGGTCTCTTAAAGATGGGGGAAGGAAGAGCGTTTCGGGTGGTGTGGGGGGAGGGGACGGACACAGTGGCACGGCCCTGGATAGGATCTTATCGGGTGATGAGTGAGGACGCTGTTTGTGACGAGGATTCGGGGCAACTCTGTTCCGAACCTTCCAATTTATTTTTTGTTGTTGTTACGGCACGACAATTGATTATTTAATTGTGGTTTTGTGATCTGCTTTCTTATGAATTTAGAAACAGAAAGCATTGTGTATTGTTATTACATTATAATTTAACAAATGAACAGACAGTAGGTATCCTGTTAATAGGTAACCTATACTTGCATCAGAAATGCATGCACACTCAGGTCTTAAATTTTTATCAGGTATTGATTGTGTCCCTTTCAGTATGAGGAGGTGCTTTCATAATTAAAAAGGATCAGTCTTGGTACTTGCGTAGAATAATTATATAAGTAGTTACAGTTGGAACTTGGTGCATAATACCCCGTTACTATTTAAATAAGGTGATACAAACAACGTTTATAGGTTGGCTGATTCAGTCAGTCTACTGTTTGGTCATGGTCTGCAGCTTTATTCAGAATTTCTGTGTCAGTTTGATGATGCCTAAGCACAAAGGAAATCGGAGGTCGGCAAACAACTGCGAACTGGGTCCTTTGAAACTTGGACACGGGTCGGATGTTGTTGCGACAGATATAACGAATTAATGGAATTGACTGAAGGAAGGGAGATAACGCCCAGTGTCCTCCAATTTAATCAGTAACAGATTTTGATTTCTCTCTCTCTCTCTCTCTCTCTCTCTCTCTCTCTCTCTCTCTCTCTCTCTCTCTCTCTCTCTCTATATATATATATATATATATATATATATATATATTACAATTATTTTAATGTTTTAATGTGCTTTGTTACCTTCAGTAATATTACCAGATTTTAAATATGTTAAGGATTAGAAAGGAGTGAACAAGAGAAGGTAGGAGAAAGACTGGAAAGAACGAGAGGTAAATGGGATTGCGAAAGGATAATAAGAGGAATGAAAGAATTATAGGGATGCTGATAGGACAGAACAGTCAAGGGAACATTGTGAGAGGAGAGCAAAGATAAGAGGGATGGAGGGAGGCTGTGATGGGAGAGATAAAATAAAAGAGAAGATGGGGAGAACGAATGAGTGAGGAGTAAAATGGAAGCTGATATGGGAGAGAGATGAAACGGGGGAGAGTGAAGCTTGGTAGCATAATATAGAGGGTGAAGGGAAGGTGTGGAGGTAGTAGGTAATTGTAGACGACGATGATGGGAACACTTGGGAGGAAAGGAGAGGTTTTGAAGGGTGAGGAGTGGGAAAGAGGAACTGGAGGAGGGGCAGTGGAGAGAGGCAGTTTGGAGAAGTGAACGGAAATAAAAGAGGAGGTTTTGGAGGAGGAGAGAGAGAGAGAGCTGAGATATGAGAGAAAAAGAGAGGGAGGACACGAGGGGAGAGGAGAGGGAAATATCCGAAAAGATGGAGTCTGTGAGGGGAGAGAAGAGAAAAGATTGAGGCTTTGAGGGGGGCAAAAATGAAAAGAAAGGGAAGCTCAGCGAGGAGGGAGAGAGAGAGAGAGAGAGACTGGGAGGAGAGACAGGAAGGATGTTGGGGAAGAGGAAGGGAATGAGATGAAGTGAAAGATGGGAGAGAGAGAGAGAGGGTGGGTGGGTAGTGGAATAAAAGGTGAAGAGGGAGTGGGTGTTCATCAGGGAAGGGTAAAGGGAATGAAGAGAGACAGGGAAAGAGTAGAGAGAAGTGAGTGGTCATTAGGGAAGAGTCGAGGGAAAAAGCGACGCAGGGAAAAGCGAGAAGGAAGACGGACGTAGGGAAAAGATGAAAATGATTAGAGAATATTAGGGGAGATGAGAACGCTTGGGAGAAGGTGTGGGGGAAGAGAGGAAGCTTCGATTGAGAGGAAGGTTAAGACAGGGAAGGGTACAGAAATTGTCAGAAAAGAGGGGCCGGGGTGGGGGGGGGGAGAGGGAGAGAGAAGGATGGGTAGGGAAGCTGTTAAGAAAGGGGAGGGATAGAAGAGTACTTAGGAAAGACGGGAGGGGAGAGAGTTGGGGAAGTGTGTAGAAATTAAGGGAAATAGATTAGCGGGAGTAGGGGAAAAGCCGAGAGGGAGAAAATGTGAAAGGGGAGGAGAGAAGGGGGAGAGAAAGAGAGAGGAGAAAGGGGAGAGAGGAGCAGCTTGCCGTAATACACCAGCAAGAGACAACACCCCAGGTCGATACTTCACCAACCAGGTTCAGTGGACAATTACGCGGGTAAGGGTGAGGGGGACGCCGTGTATTGTCCATGGTCTCCCCTCACCTTCCCCCTTTTCACCCCTCTCATCTCTCACTCTCTCTCTCTCTCTCATTCTCGTCATGGATTGCCTCCCTCTGACTAGGTTTTCTCTCCATTTCTTGTTCCCCTCCTCCTCCTCTTTCCTCCATCTCAACTCTCGTCGTTTCATCTTTCCTTTTCCTCATTTTTTTTTCCATTGACTCCCCATTTCCTGTGTCCCTTTAATTTTCTTTCGTTTCTTTTTTCCACCACTGCATACAAGTTTTCGTATTTCCACTCTTCCTCTCGCCCTCTTCCTTCCTTCCTCCCTGTTCTACTCTTCACTGTCTGTACTCTCCGTGCCCTTTCTTCCTCTTTCCTTGCACTCTATTATTTCCCATCTGACCTCTCATCCGACACCCCCCTACCCACGTCTTCATTTTTTCCCCCCATCTTCCCATCCGTTTCAGTCTTTTATCATCCGTCCCCTCGTTTCTCCTGATTCTCAGCGTCTGGTTCCCTCTTACAATCCTTTTCATTCTGCCAGTTCTTTCCCCCCCTCCTCCTCCTCCTCCTTCATCAGCCCCTTTATCTTTCTTCGCTTTCCTCTTCTACATTCTCCTCCCTCCTCTTTCCATCTTTCTCTTTTCTCAACCTACGTTCTATTATTCTCTTTCCATTTCAGCTGGATTTCATTTTTTTTTTTTTTTCTGTTCGTTCCCTGTTTGTTCTGTATATTGTACGTCTCTGTAGATTCCTTTTCCATTCTTTTGCTTCCTCTCCACCTTGCACTTCCTGTTTCCCTTCGCTCCTCTTTTCCCGTCAGCCTCTCTCCTTTCTTCCCTTAATGTTAGGCCACTCCATCTTTTAGTATCATGCTTCCCAATCCCCCCCCCCCTCTCTCTCTCTTGTCCTTGCCTTTGTCTTTTTTTTTACCTCCATCCCTCCTGTGTTCTTTGCTTTCATCCATCTTTCCCTCTTTCCCTCCCTCCCTCTCTTCATGGCTGCTCCCCTCCTCTCGCCCCTAAACTTTCTCGCCATTGTTTCTTGTTTCCTTTCCTTGCCCCTCCATTTTCCTCCAACTGTTCCTTCTCTTCCTTTCCTCATTCCCCTTTGTTTCTCCTTCTGATTCCCTCTTTTTCTCTCTTGCATTTCTGCTTCATTGGTGCCCGTTCTTTCCTCGTCCTCCTCCTCCTTTGTTCCCGCTCCTCACCTTCTTCCTTCTTTTTTCCGTGCTTGCCCTCTCCCGGTCCTCACCTCTCCCTCGCCAATTCACTCTTTCACGCATTCATTTCTTCTCATTTTCCTCTTCACTTACCCCATTCCCCTCTGTTCCCTCTTCCTCTTTCTTTCCTCCCCTCCCCTCCATTTTATTCCCCTCCCATGTTCCTCCTCGTCCCTCCTGCGTTTTTTTATTTTTATTTTTTTCATCTTGCATTGTTATTTTCTTTTACGTTCGTTTTTTTTACCCCATCCCTCGGTCTCGATTCGTGTTCACTGTCATTTCCCTCCATACTCTCCGTTTTCCATCCCTCGCCCCGCCTTCATCTGTCTCTTTCCTCACTCCCTTGGTTCTTCCCCCTTCCTCCCATCTCACCTTATTTCTCATCCTTTCCCTTTACCATCCCTTAGTGCGACGTCTGCGTGTCTTAACCTTATCCACGAGACATCACTCCTTAAACAAAATATAATCGTCCACTGCTACCAGCGTTTCAGGTATATAAATTATTCTTCCCGCGATGAATGAAATAGTCTGTTGAATGCAAGAATACGAACCAGAGTCTAGATGGCTTTGGGAGATTTGTATCTTCGTTTGCTATTTATTTTGCATCTTACTGGTTAAGTCTCCTGAGTCTATAGTTTGCGTCAGTAACTAGGATACAAGGGTGAAGTAACGCAAAATGAATAGCCGAGGAAGAGGTGTTACGAAGGCTCCTATGCCGCCTAGAATACGCGTCATGGTAGTGGAGGGGCTATGGGACTGGGAAGCAACGGGGGTGTCGGAAAGTGGGACTGGAATGGGGCACCGTGGGAACGCCGGGAATACATACCACTCCTTCACCTTCCTTTAATTAGACTTGACTTTTCCTTGGGACGCACCCGGAGAAAGGAAAGAAGGCAGGCTGCGGTGTGTGGCATTTTGTTGTCTGCCACCAGAAATAGTCCCGGGAGGATGCATGAACAGATTTCGTACGAACTTGGAATACCGCAAGTAAAAATAAATAAATAAATAAATAAATAAAATGAACTTGGAATACCGCAAGTACATAATTAAAAATAGTTCATACGGCTAGTGGAAGTTTTGAAAATGCTGCAATCAGGTCAGAGGTTTGTAGGTTTTAAAGAAAATACACCGTCTGAAATGTCCACTTCGTCTTCTGTGTATTTAATGGAGAGTCGTGTAAAGAGAAAAGTGAGTGCAAGGAAGCGAGACGGTAAGGAACGAAGCGAGGGAGGGAGAGAGAATTGGAGGTTATTACATCACGCCACTATCATGACACCATCTCGTTGCAGAAAATTAGATCTGTAAGGGTAATGAGATTTTCGGTTTTTGCTGTGTGACGTGCAGTGGCATCTATAAATGGCTCTTGTGGGGAGAAAAGGTCGCAAGTCCTTGCATCGTGTAAATAGTGGAATGTAGATGTTTAGGGAGGAAGGGCGTGTGCTGTTGATGGAAGGAAGATAATTGCTCTTTGTGCTTGTATGTAGAACCGCAGGTGTGACAATTTCCTGCACTAATGTTGGAGAATTATTTTAACTTATAATTATGAAAAACATGCAAGACTCTGGCATTATAGGAGATCCCAGATATGGGATGGAAAGTGCTATATGTTTCCATTTTTATTCGGGTGCAGTTTCTTTTAATTATGCATCTTGCAACATGTGGAGAGGATGGAGAATGAAAGACTGACTAAGAGGGTGTATGTAGGTGAGGTGGAGGGAGGGAGAGGGAGGGGTAGACCGAGGATGAGGTGGAGGGATGGAGTTGAGAGGTATATGAGGGAGGGGGGGGTGAGTTGGGGGGAGGGGAGTCAAATGGTGGGTGACAGACTGACCTGGAGGCGTTTTGTCTGCGGCCACCCTTTGCGGGATTAGGGCGTCGGGCTATAGATAGATAGATAGATCTTGCAACAAGAATTGACTTGATGACAATGATGAAACAATTTTATTGATTACGTAAGCATTGATGTTTAGGGGTAATGATATTGTTTCAGAACCATGCAGAGTAACTAGTATCGTAGAACAATATTACGATGTGTAATAAGAAAAAGCAAAAAGAATGAAGAAGTCTGTATTAGGAGGCGAGGAGTGGTGGTACTATGAGAGTAAATTAAGGTTCAAGTATAAACGTTTTAAGAATAACAGAGTAGTGAAATACGTATGATATTTAAGAAAAAAATTCAAGATTGAACATGATAAGATAAAGTGAGGGCTGGGTGGAACACATTATACCAACAATATAGAAAATTAATGTCAAATGGTAAAGATGATTAGTTCTGGAGTAGCTAATCATCTATTTCAGGTAACGCTAGACGATTTTAGAGACAGGAATAAGTCATAGGATTCTGAAGGTTATTAATTGTGTGTGTGTGTGTGTGTGTGTGTGTGTATGTGTGTGTGTGTGTGTCATATCGCACTGACACTGAGGTTTAGGCGAAGGATGAGATGGTGACATAATCTGAAAATCGCCTAGGTAGTTGACATTTCTAGTTTGTTGCCCAAGATGTCGGTGTGGCGTCCAATGGCAGCCTCACACTATTATTGGCAGGTGATCCCAGAACCCACCTCTTCCTCCCGCTTTCCTACTCGTTCCACGACAGGAAATGTTTACAAATAACCATCCTCGCCCGTTTGACTTTTTCCTCTTGTTATCTCACCTGTTTGCAGACAAAATAATGTTCACAATACGGGCGTCAGTACTTTTTTTCATATTTTCTTACATTTTTTTTTTTTTTTTATAACATATGGAAAAGGTATGCGATAATTGAAAAAAGTTGTTTATTTTTGGAAAGATGTACAAGTTTTTACCCGACTTGGACCCTCATTGGCCCGAAACTCTTGCTTCTTCTTAATAAACCGCCCTTCCATTTTTCATATTCTTTAGGCAGTTTACGGCTTTGTGATAGGAAGCAACTCAAGATCAGCACGGTTACGTATAGACCTCAGCATCCTTCCCTTAGGTTAAACCAGTGTATTCATTGTCTTCTCTTCATGTTTGATTGCTTAGGAACAGTATGCAGTGATTGCTTAGGAACAGTATGAAGTGATTGCTAAGGAACAGTATGAAATATTGAGGTACCACAGTATAAGGTGTGAAGGTACTCAGAGAGGCTCGAGGAATGTTGGTTGCGTATAAAGGCCAACATCCGTCCCTTAGGTGAAACCAATAACGTGACGGCAAACAGGAGGTGATGGGACTCCCAGGCTGGCTGTCCGACGCCACTCAGACGCCCACCCGCCTGCCTTGGTAAACAAACACGCCTGGCACCGACCCTCGTCACCCCCTACCCACCTCTCCTACTCGCCGCGACACCCTCTACCTACCTACATCCCTCCCCTACCTCTCCTCCCCTTCCCAGCTTCCATTAACCCATGACCCACTCCCTCCCTCTCAGCCCACTTACCTTCTCGTATTTATTCCCTCATCCACGTCGTCCTCTTGCTGCCAGGCTTGTGCTTCTCCTCCTCCCTTCCCTCCATCTCGGCTGCCGGCATCATCTTCACTCCTCCCGCCGCGACCTTCCCAATCCCATTTTCTCCTTCCTTCCTCCATCCTCTTGCCAGGTTTTCCGTCGTACTTTTTTTTTTTTTTTTAGTTTGGACTTTATTGCGTCGTATTTCTTGTTTACAATCGTGTGTGTGTGTGTGTGTGTGTATATATATATATATATATATATATATATAAACAAACACACACACACACACACACACACACACACACACACACACACACGATTGTGTGTGTAAATATATATATACACAGTAGATAGATAGATAGTTAGGTAGGTAGATGACTGACATGAAAATGATCGAAAAACCTCATGCCCCTTTGGAAATTCGAACCGGTGCAAACAACGCTGATCACGTGTGTGTGTGTGTGTGTGTGTGTGTGTGTGTGTGTGTGTGTGTGTGTGTGTGTGTTTGTAAGAGAGAGACAAACATCTTAGTGCTTAGATGTGCTTTTGGCTTAGTGTTGGATGGAATTGCCCTGCCCATTGTCATCCATGTCTTTTCTTGTCTCCGCTCTGTTAACAGCAGCTGCCTGTAGCGTACTTTAGGCCGACCGGCCTAATACAGTTACTTTATGTAGTCTATTCTTGCTAATGTGCATGCACTGAGTAAGACATCTGAAGGTTTTGAATTTTAAGTTTGACCAAAATTGATCAAACCTGCTCATTTTAATTAATTCATTTTCTTTCTTTGCAGGTACATTGATATAGCGGATGTAGAACGTTGCATTCGGCAGCGTGAGTACAGACTTTTAAGTAATTGTATTGCTTGCCTGATCTTAAAAGCTGAAGCTGTTACCTCTTACACCTTCCTTGTTACACTGAATATCGTCAGTTTTCTCCAGTTTGGAACCCTTAAACTAGAATTATGATTTAATAAGTTGAGAAAGTGCATTTTTCAATCTTAGCAGTCTTACCAAGTCCGAATATTTAGATTAATGAACTGTAAGATTTGATTAAGGATTTATTTTTATTTTTATTTTATTTTTTTACTGTGGCTATTAGAAATTTTCACGGTCATCTCTAGCCAGTATTTCATCATGTGTTGGATATGATGCAGAAATACGGTAGCCAAAGGACAAAAGTACAACAGTTACCTAACAAGCCATACATCGTTTTATTCATCATTCAAACACATAAATTGTTTAAAAAGTGACTTCATGCAAGGCACCTTTAAGGCATCATTCTCAAAGGTTTGTCTAGGGTTTGAGAAGGGAGGGATGGAGAGGGAGAATGGACTTAAGCAATTTCTTATATAAGAACATAGGATGAGAGGACAACTGCAGTAGGCTGGTTGGCCCATGCTAGGCAGCTCCCAGAAGATTAACTGAACAACTAGAATGAGATAAGGATAGCTTACGATAAACAAGTCCCCGTAACAGTGAAATAGTAATGGAAAAAAAAAATGTCCTACTTTTAACATTATTCACTGCACTGATGTTTTCAGAAGTGTAGTTAGCAGTAAGAGTTAAGATAGAAGCAAAAGCACAGCTTTGAAAATTTATGAATATTGCCCCTGGTCTTTTCCACGTGTTTGTTTGTTAAGCACTATGGGATCCCACGTGTTTGTCAAGCCTTGTATGGGATCCCACATGTTTGTCAAGCCTTGTATGGGATCCCACGTGTTTGTCAAGCCTTGTATGGGATCCCACGTGTTTGTCAAGCCATGTATGGGATCCCACGTGTTTGTCAAGCCTTGTATGGGATCCCACGTGTTTGTCAAGCCTTGTATGGGATCCCACGTGTTTGTCAAGCCTTGTATGGGATCCCACGTGTTTGTCAAGCCTTGTATGGGATCCCACGTGTTTGTCAAGCCATGTATGGGATCCCACGATCCCACGTGTTTGTCAAGCCTTGTATGGGATCCCACGTGTTTTGTTTGTCAAGCCTTGTATGGGATCCCACGTGTTTGTCAAGCCTTGTATGGGATCCCACGTGTTTGTCAAGCATTGTATGGGATCCCACGTGTTTGCCAAGCATTGTATGGGAAATTAATAGTTGTGTGGATGGAGCAGTAAATATAAATCTGATTGTAGCAGCTGATACAACTGTTGGAATGGAATTTACTTTCAGTGTGTGTGTTTTTCACCAGCCTGTCAACCGACTTCACATATTCTTTAGAAGGGTCGCCTGATGTTGGCCCGCGCGAAGCACAGCACTCGAAAGGTTAAGCTCTATTGATGAATCACTGAAAATTGGCTTCAAGATTGATTCCTAGATGAAATAATGTGCGTAATGTTCTTTGATTATAACAGTGTATCCAGTATGTAGGAAAGTTGAGAATCATCGGAATCAATTCTGATCATATTACTGCGGAGGGTGTGTGAGGGCGGTGACTCACTGGAAGCGGAGGGGAGGACAGAGCGGCAAGGTGAGGGAGAGAGGGAGGAAGGGAGGAGGAGAGTGAGGGGGTGTCTGGGCGGTATGAAGGGTGGGAAGAGGGAGAGTGGGTTGGTTTGGGAGGGAGGGAGCTATTGGTGTGTGAGAGAGAGAGAGAGAGAGAGAGAGGGGGAGGCGGGCTGGGAGGGAGAGAGGTCTGAGCGACGAGGAGGTGAGGAAGGGGGTTTGGGGAAAGGGGGGGTGGTGACTGGTATGAAGTGAGGGTAGGGGGGATGGGCTTGGTGTGAGGTAGAAGGAGGGACTGTGGTTGGTAGGGAGGGAAGGATGGGGGTGGGGGGAGGTGTGTGAGCGGCGAGGAAGTGGAGGTGAGGTCCATACCCAGCAGTCACAAAGGCAACGCGAAGTTCTCTTTTGTTTATATTATTTTTCCTAGCCCAGCACATCTACAGTACATGCTGATGATTGTGTTAAAAGTATTGAAGCTGTTTTCCTTGTATGAGGCAAAGCGTCACCTTAACACGTCACTGGGAAATACCGTGCGAGGAGGGCTGGGGTGATGACCGGCTTGGGTAGAGAGAGGGGAGGCGGGAGGGTGAGAAAAGTGGGAAGGGGGAAAGGGAGTTGTGGACGGGATTGGTTAAGATTGTATAACCTGCTGTGCTGTTCATCAAGTTTTGTTTTCAAAAGGCTGTGTTGATAGTGTGAGGGGAGATAGGTTGAAGTGAAAAGTGTGTGTGTTGAATGGAAGACGCTGTGTTGGAGCGTCTGGCCGCGTGGACCAAACCTCGCTCCCCTTCCCTTCCCCCTCACCCTCATCTCTCCGGACCCCCTCCCCCATTCTAGCCTCTCCACGCGTCACGGACTGGAGATGCCACATATCTCAATTACAAAATATTTATATATGATCATGAATAACGTTTCGTGAATTTTTAGTCAGTAAAGCCGAGTCGTCTGGTGTTAAGGGATAGACCGAGGTGTGGCTTGGGTGGAGGTGAGTATTGTGTCGGCGGAGGTTGCGATTATTAAATGTGTGGCTTGGCGGGGTTCACCGCGTGGGTCTGGGGCCATCCGCCGCCCTGCCTCACCTTACTACGGCCAACAGTCCCACGCAGCACCACACTCCTCCGTAAACTCAGCCTGTTCCCCCCTAAACTTCGCTTTCTTCACCTCTTCCTTGGCTTCTTCTCTAAGAAATACCTGGCCGTAGTGCACCGGAGTGACTTGTGTAGTGACTGAACTCGTGTGGTGAAGCAGCAGTAGTCTGCTTAGGGAGTTGTGGAAAAACCGCGTGGTAACAGTGCAACTTTGTCTTGGCGGGAAGTGTCTGCGGCCGCTGTTGTGTCGATATTGGCTTTGTAAGTACATTTTTGACTTTCTGTAGTGTAAGACTGTTGCCCTGCATCAATGAGGTATGGACAGATATTCCATTGGTAATGTATTTAGGGCTCAGAGGGTAGGGGCTGAATTGATGGTGGCCGGTGACGCCGTTGTGCGACCAGTACTGGCGAGTACCGGTTGTCTGTAGGTTCTGGAACCACATGGCTGCACGCGATTTCACCACCCACTTAATATTGCCATTTTGCCCATGATAAATAGTGATCCGCTTGTTGAATTGCACGTCAGGCTGCATTCTTCATGTTATCTACAAAATTAGTTAAGTATTTTTTGGTCTTATTAAGTTCGTAATATAGTATATTTTATTGTGTGATTACCCACCTCAAGCATGCGGTAGTGTCAGGGGTAGCTGCTCTTTTGTCTGCAGTGTTGTGTGATCTTGGTTCGTTTGCCTCACATCTATATTCGTTAATGGTTTATATAATATACAACTCAACGCTAGTACAGAAAATGAACGCGCTTGAGAGTAATACTTTTTGTGTTGGTAGAAAAACTCAGCGTTGACGTGATTACACTTTGGAGGTACAAAAGTAGCCTATTTGGACGCAATTGCATTTTGTAGGTACTAAAAAAAACAAAAAAAAACAAAGTAAAAAGACACCTTTGCTGTTTTGTAGGTACACATGATTCCCCCTTGATGATGTGCTACTTGTAGGTACAAAAATGGTCCACCTTGGTCCACACGACGCTTTGCTTTCTGTGGGTGCAATACAGTCCACTCTTGACGGCTTTGATTTGAGAGTACAAAAATGGTCCACGCGATGCTTTGCTTTTTATAGGTACAAAGATGGTCCACTCTTGGCGGCATTGGTCTGAAGGAAATAATAAAAAAATGTTCCAAACTTCACGTTGTGCTTTGTTGGGGGGGGGGGGACGCATGAAGCCACGTGGTAAGGAAGTGAAGTTTCACTTCAGGAAATTCCTTTCAACTGACGAATTTCTCAGTATTAGTTCATGCCCGAACGTATTTATATTTTTCTGATTTTTGTGAAGCTGGAAGTGATCAATATACCGGATAATTTTATCAGGGAATTATGTAATTTGAATTATATAATTTTCATTATATGCGGCGTAATTTAAGTGTCGGGAATTGGTATATTCTGTAATCTCCCAAGATGAGTTGCCTCATAATTTCGGACTGTGAAAGAGACATCAGCTGATTTGTCGAACTAGCCTATGTAAGCCAGAGTACAAATTACACAAGTTCTTGGCTGTGTGGATGTTTCTGGTACGATTAAGTGTGCTCATTCAGTTGTTTGTTTCTTGGTTGTGTAAGGTAGACCGTATATTACAGCATACGTTAGAATAATGAACGATTAACTAGAGAAGTATAAGCATGGAGTTTCCTTCATAGTAATGCTGTTATGCCCATCAAGTCCACGAATAAAGGAGTGATGACAAAGACTTGTTCAACCAGCGCCACTGACGTAATGTACCGGGAACTGGACTAGGATGCCACATGTCACAATACTTCTACAATTTATTAACGCATGTTATCGCGGGGGGGGGGGGGGAATTGGGGATGGGGTAGACGTTATTAAAAGCTTTGTTGTTGCATGTATTTTTCAGTTATATTTATATCCTCACTTCATAAACTTTGTGTGTGTGTTTTGACATTAGTATCGTTAGTAATTTTTAGTTGACGGTATGATTAGCAAGTTTCTCAACAATGAATGTGTGAATGATACCTGGTGCGGATGGGCAGGAAGTAGCGAGGCCCTGATTGGGGAGGCAGGAAGGAAGGTATACCGACACAGCTGTGAACCACAGTCTCCTCGCATTAACAGAAATGAAGAGGTCCTGAGCCCAGAGGCAGGCTTCCAATACAAAAGGTTCCCCCAGATTAGTACTGATGTTTGAAAAATGTAAACTCCCAATTGTGCAATAAAGCCGGCGTTTGTGGCCCATGCTCACTATCCCGTAGAATTTTACTCAGCGTCAGATTTACATGTAACGTCTTTTATCTCAAAACGTTCAACGACTCAGCGTGTCCTGCCCTCTCGTGGCAGCTGCCGCCAACAATCTTGATGACTTGCCCTTCCAAGTTTGCTCATATCTCTGCCCATCCTGATAACTTGCGAACAGAGATGACCAGCTTAAAGTTCGTGTTGTGCTTGTATGAAGAAAACTGAATACTGCATTCCCCCCCCCCCCCAAAAAAAAAAAAAAAAAAAAAAAAAGCAATACTTAAAAATGATTAAATTACAGTTTTTGTAAGGAATACAGTTTTGTATTAAAATGCAGGTACATTGACGTAGCTACTTTCAAAGCTGTAGTTGGCGATGAAAATGACTATCCGTGCCGAAGTCCAAGGCATCACCGCCTATGCCAGTACACACCAGTCTGGCAAACACTCGGTGCCACGCCCTGACACCCGTTTTTACCCCGCACCTTTGCTGACGTCCTGTGCCCCAGTGCCAGCTCTCGTGCCCCCCCCCCCCCTCCCCCCAATTTTGCAGCAGATTTTCCAGACTGGCTTTTTCAGGTATGGATTTGTGTCGGGCCAATGTAATGCTGATATTTAGATAGTACAGAGCCCTACTTTTCCCGTGCGGGGCGTGGTATGGTCCAAGAGTCATGGCAGCTTGGATAGCAATAAGGGTCTCTACCCTACCTGTACTGCTGGCTCACTCCCCGAGACTCACTGCGCTGTCTACCACAGTACCCTTTTATATATATATACTTCCGGCTTATGAAAACAGCATACCGTAAGAAAAGAGGATAATGCAGTAGACTGGTTGGTCCACGCAGAGCAGCTGCTATGAGTGCAACTAGACCTAGAATAAGACATGGATTGTAGTATTTCATGGGTGAAAGTTAATGTTAGTATCTGAGATATATTTTGCCGGTATGATAAGGAAAAAAATATAGTAGTATACTGATGCAGAGTTTTACACATCTTGTAAACGGTAGAATATGTGGCTGGAAAGAATAATAAAACAGGTTTAGTAATAAACTGATTTGTTTGAGGATGCAACAGTTTCGACCCGACTGGAACCGTGAATAGACGATCGGACCGAAACCTCTATTCTCACAATAAATGAAGTATTTGTGTAAAGTTTATATATTCGAAAAATTCTTGGGATCGACACAGGACAAAAACTAAGATTCTCAGAGAAGACTGGCTGTTGGAGAGAAAATTTGCCATTTTTGACTTATTCTGTCCGGTTGCAATTTACTTTGCTTTCCCTGTGTTACTATCAGTCGGTGAAAGTAGGAGAGTAACTGATCATAGTGTGTAGAAGCGAGCAGTTCGGGTTACGTCCTTGTGGCTTGAGTGTTTTGCTGCACCAACCCACCCCGGCCTCTCAGATTATCCTACCTCGCCCTACACCCTCTTGCCCACCCTCTCCCTCGTTATCCCCCCCCCCATCCCCTCCGTCGCATCTACCCACCCCTAGCTCCCTGGTAGCGAGTCCCCCCCCCCCCTCCATACCTTCACCCATCCTCCACCACCCTCTTTCTCCGGAACTCATGTGTCATTCCTTCATTGGTACGGCTCTCACATTTCCTTTTGGGCCGCTACGGAATTTCTTTTATTCGTACGAATATGAACTTCGATATATAATTGTATAATGCAAGTTTGTGATAATGATTTTAGCTCCTGGGTCGAGTGGACGCCATTAAATTAGTTAATGATGGTTTCAGCACCAGATCGTGTAAACTCCTACAGTATAAGTTAATGGTGTTAGCCCGTAGATCGAGTACTAGACTGGATAATGATGATGGCTTTAGCCCCCAGGTCGAGTGCACTGCCCCTCTTATCGTCAGTGCCTTATCGCGGCAAGCCGGCTCTGGCCTGCTCTCTCCATCATCCGCCTCTCCAGACTGCTCATTTTCCCCGTCCCAAACTCGCGCCCTGTCTGCTCTTGTTGCCTCCCCCTCTGCACGCCCACTCATCCTAGGGGTTATCTTGATGCCCTCCATTCCCTGCTGGTCTACAAATCTTTACTATTTTTGTCTTATTCTAGCAGACTAGGTTTGGTGGGCAGGGGGGAGCGTTCTTTAATATCCTTTTTTCATTGTTCCAGTCATACTCAAAAGAATAACCTAGCATGGATATCACTACCAAATGCAGCTTTTATAAGTGTCCCTTAAGTACATAAAACGACGCTCCACTTGATCTCTTGGATTCAGGAACGTTCTTTTTCATTGGAAGAATAACATTTCACTGGTATAATAGTACTGTTTTTTCGGACTTGGAATTTATTCGAGTATCAGTAGTGACGGTACTCATGAGTTTATAATACAACGAGGTGAGTAGGATAGCGGGGGGGAGGGGGAGTCTACGGTCTGTAACTACCAAAATGTCTACAAGCAGCTGGCACGGGCTCTTGATATTTTGTAATATCCGTGTGTTTGCACAACCACTGATAAGTTTTAGAGTTGCTTTTGCAATGGTTTTAGTTGAACAAAAAAAAAAACTCGAATCGACCACCGCATTATTAATAGCATTAACTTCTAGTGTAAGCAGTCTCCCCTTACGTAAACCCTATTCTGTACCTTTTGATGGTATGACCAGGAAGGCAGTTACTACTGACTGTTCCTTCCGCCTCCTCCCCCTCCCCCGCCTTGTCCAACATAAAATCGATTGGCAGGAGCGCATGAAGCAGATGTTGGCGATAATGGCTGTCCAGTCTGTCATGACTCATGCGTCTATAGTTTCATGAGCCTTGGGATATCTCTCTCTCTCTCTCTCTCTCTCTCTCTCTCTCTCTCTCTCTCTCTCTCTCTCTCTCTCTCTCTCTCTCTCTCACACACACACACACACACACACACACACACACACACACACACACACACACACACACACACACACACACACACACACACACACACACACACACACACACACACACACACACACACACACACACACACACACACACACACACACACACACACACACACACACACACACACATACACACACACACACACACACACACACACACACACACACACACACACACACACACACACACACACACACACACACACACACACACACACACACACACACACACACACACACACACACACACACACACACACACCGGCCTACTCATCCCCTACCACTACAGTGCTAGGATTGATGCGAGTCTGTCAATGGGCACTAATGCCAACACTGGAGAGCTGTGGAGTTAATGGTTGTAAGAGGATGACTGACTGCCAGACCATTACGTAACTCACGGGGAACTAGATAGCCTGCCTACTGATGCCACGTCCAGTGCTTGTTTGCTCTCCATTCACTTTGCTTGAGTCACTTCTCTGTCAGATGATCAAAGTCTTGATTTTCAGTAATTTAGCTTATTCATAATGACATTGATAATTGTTTAGTGATTCCTATATGTATAATATACGCGTGCACCGGTATTTATTTTAAATGTTTGTTTTCTGAAGCAGCTTACCTAATGTTTCTCTTATCTGATGTATTTGGAGATTCCTGGTAATTACACATAGTGTTTGTATCAATCAGTGATAGTCTTCGGGAAGCACCTAGTCGCAGCTGATGAAAAATAGGAAAAAGATGTGTAGGCCGTACGTTTCCTTAACGATGCTAGTGTTTTGTGCTTAAAACTTTAACTTTCCAAAAGATAACTGTGTCGATTAATGGCGTGATCGTATCAGGCCCGGCATTGTTGCAATATGAGGCTTTGAATCTCCGTGTGTAGAGGCTGTCATCTTGTGCTTGTTCTGAGGTGCGTCACAGTTGCCCTCCCCCTCCCTGCCTGGAGCGTGGACAGTGGAGGGGATAGGAGGGGTGCGATATTGAATTATCCCCCGGGCGGCTGGACCACTGAGAGGGTTGCCAGCCCGTAATAGCCAATTTTCCACTACCTTCTCTCCCCCACCCAAACAAATGGGAAGGCCGTGTGAGGGGAAAGTTAGTGATTTTCCTCAATTCCAGGCAGCAAAACTAGTGTCGAGCGTGCTGCACTTGAGCTTCCACTTTGCCTGTCAGTAAATCCTGAACTGAACTGTTGCCTGAGCGACTGGAGTTGACCGTGGCCAGGTGCTGCTTTTCTCACAATCTCTTCCCTCTTCTGGCTCCCCCCGCCCTAGCCCCCCGGAAGTTGCAAGCACGCCTACCTCCCGTCGCCTAACCTGGCAACCATCTGGCGTATCCCGCCCGTTCACTGAACGTCACCATTCATGAATGTCACACCATGGGCCGGGTTAATACTAGTGGTCTGTGCTTGACACTGCTTGGGATATATGGGATATATTGTGAATATTTGAGTGGCAGCGCTCTGATTTAGGCAGTCGTGTAAGATGTTTCGATATTTCCTTAGGCTGACGAATGAGGATATAAAGGAGCGTTGTGGTGTGGATGTGGATGTGATAGGAAGCGTTATGAGGAACACACTGAGGTGGTTTGGCCATGTGGAGAGGATGGAGGGTGAAAGACTGACGAAGAGAGTGTATATGAGTGAGGTGGAGGGGGGAAGAGGGAGGGGGAGGCCGAGGATGAGATGGAGGGATGGGGTGGAGAGGTATATGAGAGAGGGGGGTGTGAGTTGGGAGCAGGGGAGTGAAATGGCGGGGGACAGGGCGACTTGGAGGTGATTTGTTTGTGGCCACCCCAAACGGGATTGAGGCGTCTGGCAATAGATAGATAGATAGATAGTGTAAGATGTTTCGATATTTCCTTAGATAACAATTTAATATAAATTAACGTGTTTGCTAGGAGTTTTTAAAATGGCAAAATTTCAGTAAAAGAAGTCAGTGCATGTTGGGAATGAATTTTGTTGTTCCGTGTGTAGCGTTAGACATTACCTGGTGTGGCGTGTTGGTGGGCGGGTGTGGCAGGAAGCAGCTGGCGTGGAGCCACAATGACGACACACCCTCACTCCATCTACCAACTCGGCTCTGCTGCCACCCACTGCTCACTCAGTACCCTGACCATCCTCTCTCTTCATCCTCACTATGGTTCTTCATGATTTTTTTTTCTTTCCAGGTTAATTTTATTCCTCTCTGTACTGTACTCTCTTGGTCCTTGACCCGCCATGTTTACCCAGATCCATCTACAGTGTCGCCTTTCTCATATTCATCCATGTCACTATTTTGATTACGTGAGTTTTCCTGTTTCATTTTATTTTCCATCGTTGTAAAATTTTGTGGATAACAAGTACACATAGTTTTGTGTCAGCTAAAGACTAAAAGAGGGGTTATTTATTCTAGTTAAGAATGTGTGCCACCCCGTCTGGGATACATGGCGTCTGGCAATGAATGAATGAATGAAGAATATGTCCGAATTATTATTCAGCCAGCGTCAGCAGCGGAAAGTAACCTTTAAGTTAGTCTTTTTGACTTATGGCTGGATTTCGTTAATTTCAGTAAGCAGAACCGTACATAATAATTTTCACTAGTTGTTTACTGTTTCTGTAATAGATTAAAAGAAAATACCTGACCTGTAATGTTAAGGATTTGATGCATTCGACTGAGTGGAATGGTCTTGTTTTGATCCTTTTAGAAGTGGCGCGGCAGATTCTTTGCAACCACTTTTCATTTCTTATTATAGTGTAAAAAAAAAAAAAAAGCAGATGTAAACAGTGAAGTGGTGGTGTCTTGAAATAGGCAACCACGAATACAGGAATGTAGTAATTAGGTAGTGGCGTGAAATAGGTAACCAGGAATACGGGTGTATGGTAGTGAAGTAGCGGCGACGTGAAGTTGGCAACCACGAATATAAAGTGAAATAGGTAACCATGAATGCAGGTGTGTATTACTGAAGTAGTGTTGACGTGAATTAGACAACCAAAAGTACATGTGTGCAGTAGTGAAGTTGTGGTGACATGAAATGGCACTCACGAATACGAGAGTCTAGTAGTATAGTGGTGACGTGACGTCAAATACAGGAGGGAGCTCAGGTTCAGCAAGCAGCTGGGGAGGAGGAAGTGGGTGTTGGTAGCGCCAGGTGTTAGTATAGTGCTGGGTGGAGTTCAGGTGGGCGTGTTGGATGCCAACTTTTCCCGAAAGCTGTTGGTTTTGGTTGAATTCTTTCTTCCCTTCAGCCTGATGAATGATCAATGTATATAATAAGTACTAGGCCCTTTTTTTTTTTTTTTTTTTTTTTTTTTTTTTTTTTAAGGGGGGGGGGGGGGGTTCTTATGTTATTTAATGTACAGTCTGACACAAGTTGTCACTAGTATTTTACCTCTTCCATTTCCCACTTTTCGTTGAGCTAGCATGTATTTATTTTAAGCTGAAAGAAGCCTGGCATGTATCTTTAGCTGCTCACAGATGATTCTCTTGATCTAACGAGTCCCACTGCAGTGGAAATTTACGAAAATCCCCCAAGTGTAGAATAGAACTTGTGTCCTGAGTTTATGTATGTATTTTACAAAATGAACTGTGCTGGGGTTTTACTCCAAATTGACTCAGTTTTTCGTCGTGTATGTATTTTGTAGACCAGAGAACTGTGCTGGTTTGATTCCGAATTAGACCAGAGTTTCGTCCTTATGCAACTTATTTTACATAGCTCAATGACAAGACAGATATACGGATCCACATAATTATCATGATTTGTGACGATCATCAAATTCTAGTTTCAGTGTTACCACTTTGCATTCAAGATGGAGAGAAGACAGTTTTAGACTAGGTTAGAATAAGAACAGTATAGTACTTTGGAACAATGTGATATTAAAAGGCGTGTTTATGGAGTTTCCTCACGCAGCATGGCCCAGAATGCTGTTGCGTGCGTGTGCGTGAGGTGCGGGTGGTTGCAAGGCTTTGTAAGGAGACGGGAAGCGACAATGACCAATCTCGTGAATATTTCAGAGTGTTGGGAACGGTCGGGTGGGATAGGGAGGAGTGGAGGTGGGGGGAAGAAGCCTCTCTCGATTCTGTCTTGCTGTTTGTCTCTGTTTTGTCTACTTCAGCATTTACTTAGTATATATTTAATCTGTTGATTTGATTAGTGTAGAGCACTACAAAACTTGTCTTGGTACGTACGAATAGAATGAACATTTTCCGCCAGTCGGTTCTTTCATGCATTTTATCACCACTTTACTTAGCAAGATGTAAAGCTTGTGAATCATTTTGTCCCCCCACCTAAGCCCCTCCTCACACACACACATACACACACACACGCACACACACACACACGCACGCACGCACGCACGCACGCACGCACGCACACACACACACACACACACACACACACACACACACACACACACACACACACACACACACACACACACACACACACACACACACACACACACACACACACAGCCCATGATCACCCCTCTATTGATCGTGGTGTGTGTGTGTGTTTGTGTGTGCCATCCCTCCTCTTCTCTCCACGGTTCTCCCTTCCCACCATCCCTCCCCTCCTCTCCAAGGCCCTCCCTCCCTCCCCCTCCAAGGCCCTCCCTCCCTCTCTTCCAGCCTCACCTGGGAGGACCACCAACCGACGCCCTATTCCGGCCTGGCAGGTGATGTGGTGCTTCCTTGGTGGTGCATTATGTTTCACGTTTAAACACCTTGCATCTTGCGACGTCTTTTTTAACTCCCGCAGTCCGATAATATATATATATATATATATATATATATATATATATATATATATATATATATGGTCTACCAAACTACTTTATTTTAGTTTCCGAGAGTACCGTGGTTTTGAAGAAGCAGTTGATGGCTATATTTAGATACTCGAGTTCGAAAGTTATATGAGCTTCTGGAGATAGCGAAGGAAAAAAAAATCAGATTGGACGTGGTTTTTATTCAGCTTGGATAACCCCATGGTAGGGAAAGCGTTAATAAAGGCAGTATCGTCTAGTTTGAAAAGTCAATCCGAAACTGAACCTAACCGAATTATAATTAAAGTATACAGGTATAAGACGTTATCGAATTATAACTAAAGTATACAGGTATAAGACGTTATCGAGTTGAAGGGGCTGGGTTGTTTTTCCGGACTTCCTGCGGCTCTGTCGTATTATGTTGATTTAATACAGATTTCTTGGCAAACACAAAGGACTTGGTTGAATAATCAGAAGTGCAAAAATGATATCCTGGTATTGATGTGTACCTCCCAATAGCTTCATGCTTGTCTGATGTAGTTCTGCCGGAGAAAAATATTTACGGAAGGGTTAGGTAGTTGATATTTTTGTATATCTAGGAAGGTAAGAAAGCGACGAAGGTGGCGGTGGTGGTGTTAGCGGGAAGGCAGTGGCGTCCATTATGGAGGTGACGTTAACGACGGAGTTGGTGTGTTTTAGCCTCCATAACCAGGCTGGTAACGGCCAGGTGAGAGTGTCCCCCATCCCAGCGCCGACCCCGCATTTACCTAACTTGTACATTTTCCTTCCTTCACTTGCTGGCTTCGCCTGCAACCATGGTATCGTCTCTCCAGTCCTGATATTAGGGTACATGGAAGTTTCCATCCCATCCCACTCCAGCGATATGATGAACAGTCGTAGAACCCATGTCTTAGTTTCAGCAATATGGAACACACACACACACACACACACACACACACACACACACACACACACACACACACACACACACACACACACACACACACACACACACACACACACACACACACACACACACACACACACACACACACACACACACACACACACACACACACACACACACACACACACACACACACACACACACACACACACACACACACACACACACACACACACACACACACACACACACACACACACACACACACACACACACACACACACACACACACACACACACACACACACACACACACACACACACACACACACACACACACACACACACACACACACACACACACACACACACACACACACACACACACACACACACACATATAAAATCTCGCCGATGATTAGAAAATATTAAGGCTTACGGGAACTGAGGAGGGGATTGGTTCACGTAATGGTGGCGTCACTACCCACGGTGCTTATCAAAATATAGCTTGATGAAAATAGCCACTTTGGTCGCATTTAATCTCCAGCCACGTTTAAAATCGTTGCAAGTACCCTACCCTGTTTAAGCACTAAGACATTTTTCTTATTCTCAAGCTAACGTCATCAGCATTCTTGTTGCCACCTTAGAATTGTTATTATTATCACTGATAATCTGATGGAGACATTGGCATCGCTCTTCCAATATGAATAATTTCAATCCTGATGATTTAAAATAGATTTTGGATAACCCGATGAGTCTGGGGTTCAGTTCCAGAGAGATACAACAGAGACATGATCGTATTTGCTACTCGGTGGACCTCATAATTACTTAATCTCACAGTCCCGTGCGTTATTGAAATGGAAGAATTATGCCTTCGCTTTGGTACTCGAATTGTGTTTATTGAGATTATTCAGCCATTTCGGCACGACTCAATTCAGGATGTAGCAGCTGAATGCCTACTTTCAGTATGGTGTGTGGGTATAATCCTCTCGTACTGCATGTTATTTCCAGAGTGCCAGTATTTTGTAAGGAATTTATGAAGGGGGCCGAAAGTGGTTTGTCATCGGTATTGTTCATTACGGTACCTTTTGACCTTTAGCAGTCGCCCTTGTCAGAGACACTGTCAGCAACTGTAAATCATTTATATATTTTTGTACCTCTATTATTATCATTTTTGCTATTAGTAGTGTATTTTTGAAGACCATTTTTACCGGAGCCAAAGGGAAACTACATATTGCAAAGAGTTGTTTATCTTTCCATCCTAGATTTCTGTTGTTTTATAATATTTTTTTGTTAATGGAGTAAGTTGTAATTAATTTGTGGTTGCAGTTAAATGGCTCCCACTTGTTTTGTATCAAATTTCTGCTTTGGCATTATCATCATCATCACCGTCACCCACACCCTCACCCATTGTTAACAAGTTTGAGCTATGCACGCATATTTTTATCATAGAAAGTCAACTTGGTCTGGTCTAGGGAAGTATTTTGTATTACGGATGAAGGAAGTTGCTGGGAGAGAGAGAGGGGGGGGGAGGGGGAGTTGAGACATATGTGTACGAGGGCTGGAGGGGAGTTGGCCGCAGTGGTAGCAGTGTTGGTGTGGGTGCTGTCACTCCCACTGTCACTTGAGCGCCGGTTTTACCACTCAGGTAATGTTTTGTTCTTGCCCTTCCCGCTGCACTAGTCCTTCCAGGTACTTTGTTTTATATACTGGTTTTTATGTAATACAAGGTATTTCGGTGAATGCAGACGTTCGTGGTGCAACATCGCTTTTTTTTTATCGACATTGCCCCGAATGAGTTGCTGAATTGGGAGATCATGCGATGCATTGTTGCACCAGTATGTTGGAAAACATGGACGATGATGAATTTTGTCGCTGCGTTAATTGCCATAACATACAAGAGCACAAATTTTGTGGCTGAAAGATCATATCACCACTTGTGGACCTGTGGCGGGAAAAAGTCATTCATTGGTTTGACAGTTGACAGCGTGCCAGCCCTGTCACTTGCCTTTGGTTAGCTAGTGTGGTAGTGTGACCTTGGCCGTCTTGCCACATGTGTGCCTCACGCTGCCACAGGCTTCTGTTGTTCTGGCTCGACACCACTAGTGTGTGTGATCGCTCAGTGCTCGTTTAGAGGGTTTGATGCTTATGTATATTCTCACATTGTTTTCCAGACAGCCAGTGTGCTAAAGCACACTTGCAGTGAATCACATGATGAGGGTTAAGCTGTTAAACTTGTCTGACAGTAGGTGCGGCGTCACGGCAACGATATGTCAACCCGTCATTGTAGAAGGTTTCCACTACACCAAGCAAAATCGTTTGAGAGTTGCAAAAATATAAATGATTTGTACTGAAGGGGTTAATGAAAGTGTTTACTCACTTTGCCACCAAGTAGGTATCTCTGGGTTGTATCTGATATAACTGACAATAGCAAAAACCGTGTTATAAGTTGTTATGAGTAAGTAATAGTAGCTGAAGTAGATTTTAATACCTTCAGTACGATAGCGAATTCGCTAATGCCAGACAATTTTAAGATCATGACAAGTACAAGCAATATCCAATAAACCATAGCGGCTACAGAATTAGCTACTGGTGTTTACTCCTGCTACTGCCAGACGATTTGAAGCTGTGTAAGCACCTCTGACTTGAGGAATTAAGAAGGCCAAGTCCATCAGTACGATGGCACGTTTTTAATGTAAGTTCCTTTTGCCTCGACGATTTTAAATACCTTACGAAAGAAGTATTCTAACGAAGACGTTAAAAACAGTCGCCAGTAACCCCTTCACTACAAGAGGTTTTCCTCAGCTGAATAAAAACAGTTTGTGGGTCACAGGAATAACGTAAAAAAGGACGTCGCGTGATGGAAGAGGTTAACTCCATCACAACGATGACGACTGTTTACCCTATATCATTACCGGCAGACGTTTTCAGTATGTTCGGTGAGGATCTCAGGGTGTGAAGTGGTCGCTTTAGGGGTTGATGTCCTGGAGCATGTGGTGACAGGTGAGCTAGTGGTTGACCATGAAAGCCAGGCGTAACAAGTTTCTATATATGGTAAGGGGGAGCTCCTTGAGGCCGGTATTGCAGTAGTCTCTTGTCAATGTGATTCGCTCGTCTGTCCTTTACCAGTGCGTAACATTGCATGACTATAGAAACAGCGTCAGCTCACCCAAGAGCAGGTGTTTGCTGTATTTTCCCGTATCATTTGACGTTACTTAATCAGTTCATTGACCCCCATACTGTGAAATGACTCGTAAGCTAAGTGTAAGCTTCTTTCGGTTTCCAGAAATGAAATGAATATCATGATACAGTAGGGATAAATGGAGATTTTGACTAAGAGTGGTTTCTCCTACGCTTAATAAAAGAGTCATGGCAGTGAGATTAGTGGCATGGATAATCGTACTGAAGGGAGGAGTATTGCCTCTTAACCAGAACATATTCCACACTAATGTGGAGCATCAGCTGCTGTTTTTTATTTTTTTTACGTTCATATATTCTTTTATTTCGTGTTTGTGTCCAACGTCAGGGATTTCAGAGCAGCACCAGGAATATTTTTTCAGTGCAAGATATTTAGTGTCCGCGCCGTTTCGCGTGGGAGGGGGGGGGGGAACTTCATTTTATGTATTGAGAGTAATAAATACTTAGCACCCTTTCAGTGAGTAGAAATTAATAGTGTTGTATCCATTAAACGGACATTTCGCAGTATCTCATTACTAGCCATTACACACTGTTCAGCAGGGTAATGATAACTTCTGTAGTAACTGTTTCATCAGTTATTTTATATAAAATGAAAAGGCTTACTGGCGATTGTTTATGACAGTACCTGAAGAGCGTGTTTATGGTGTTCGAAAATATTGGGACGTGGGGTCACGTGAAAAATATTTAGTATTATCAGTTTTAGCATTGTCTTGTAAATTATGACTAGCATTATACATGGTCGTATGGTGCATTGTTGTTTGGCAGTAGGGCATGTATTGTGTTCACCTTAGGTGGCTCTCGAGCACCCTTCTTTAACAATTATTTTGCATATCACACTGTAGTATTCTCATATATGTTATTTCGACAAACGATGCCTCGCTAGCGTGTCAAGCTACTGTTAGCCTGATACAAGCTGATATAAACTAGTAAAAGAAGAGGTGCACAGGAGCCTCCTTAAGTGAATGGATTACGGGTCCAGTTATGTGAAGAACTGGTTTGTGGTGAAACGGTGCGGAGAAGCCCCACGTGATGCTCATGACCACCACAACAGAGGCTTCTCCAACACCAAGAACCAGGCGACGTGTGTAATTCCTTGAGCCCAAGAAGTGTTGAAATTTCCAGCTTATTTGTTGATCTTCATTCATATACGTTGAAGGTCAGACTCTTTTAATTCCATTAGCCCAAGTAGTATAGAAAATTTCTTGTTCTTAGCGGGTATTGGGGAAGATCCTGTACAAAGGAACTAGATTGATACTGAATGTACTAGAATGAACCGCGCCCGCAGTCTTGGCTCTCTTTCCGTGCTGGACATACTAGATATATGAAGTGTGATAGAAAATACGTTTTTTTTTTTTTTTTTTTTTTTTTTTTTTTTGCCAGTGATGAATGGAAGGGGGATTCTCCCCCTCCTCTCTCTCTCTCTCTCTCCAGTGTACTTCATTTTTTTTTTTAAGCATAAAATGAAGTTTTAATACTATTATAATCCGTGGCTTTTCCCAGACGGAACATTGTGGCATCTGTGCACACAATGCATTTCCTTAGAGGAAAATTAATTTGAGGGGACATTTTTAGTATATTTTAACTCACAATGATGATGTATTATTGTATTCTTACCTTAGGATGATTTTATTCTGTATCGGAGTGGTGTCTTGCATTGAAGGGATTAGTGATGGATATATCAAACTCGCGTAGTTCGAAAACGTCCCCCCCTTCAGTTGAATATATTTGTCTGTAGCAAAAGTAAAACACGGCATGCATTATCTGGTTCAAGAGTTTTATGAGCGTAGCCTACCGTACACATTGTGCTTGAGTGTGATGTTTGTATGTTACGGTGTCTGACAATTTGACTATTTTGATTATTGTCTGCCTTGCAATTATGAAGAATTCTTTTGGGAATTTCCTCCACTAGAATAGTTATTTACAGTGCCACATGTTGTTTATTGGTGCAGTATGTTCAGTTGCTAGGTAATTGCGGAAATTTTCTTGCAGCTAGGAGACATGTTTATCGTGGCGCCTTTCTGTTTGTACCATACAACTGTCCCCAGACGATAGTATTTAAATTAGGAGCATCTTCAAACGAGTGGTTAGTAGCAGCATTCATAACCCCTTCAGTACGAGATGTTTGTTCCGAAGCTGAACACGGTCGGGTGGAAATTATAAGAATAAGCTAAACAAAGACGTCTGAGTGAAGGGGTTAAACTAGAAACTAAGGAAGGTGGCGGTAGCTAGATGACAAAAGTTAAAGTAGCACCCTGCGAGAGACTGTCGTAGTTAGGAATCCAACCTAAGCTTAATTACACACACACACACACACACACACACACACACACACACACACACACACACACACACACACACACACACACACACACACACACACACACACACACACACACACACACACACACACACACACACACACACACACACACACACACACACACACACACACACACACACACACACACACACACACACACACACACACACACACACACACACACACACACACACACACACACACACACACACACACACACACACACACACACACACACACACACACACACACACACACACACACACACACACACACACACACACACACACACACACACACACACACACACACACACACACACACACACACACACACACACACACACACACACACACACACACACACACACACACGTACGTACGTACGTACGTACGTACGTACGTACGTTAGATGTGAAGAGCGGCAGGAGCAATCAGAGCGTTTGCCATTACCGTACACCCCTGACCCAGTTGTGCCACGGGAGCGTTGAGTGTACGCTTCGTGAGGCATGACGGGCCGACACGTTATTGGCACCCTCTGGTTCTGGGTGTGTGTGTGTGCACCCCACGGACATGCCACACTCACTCACTCACCTGCTCCCTCATTCATTCACTCACACTCCCTCAGCTGCTGACTCAACTCATTCACTCACCCACCCACCTGTTCGCATACTCATTGACTTGCTTGGTGACGCTCGCTCGCTCACTAACTCCACGTTGTTGACACTTGGCACTGAGTGGTTGTGTTTCATCGGCTCCCCGGACATGGCTGCTTACTTACTCTTGTGGTCGTGGTTGGCTGTCATGAATTGCAGCAGCTTGCCACCACGCAGCTTTGGTCGGTCGCTGTTGTTCACCAAGGAGGTTCCCCTTTACCCTGTCATATCATTACGCCTCTGCTATTCGGAGTGGCTTAGAATATCACCAAATTCTTATGGACCTTTTGTATTGGAATTATTTTAAAAGAAGTTCCCATGTCTCTTCTGTAGTGTTTTTCTGCAGTATCCCTACTATCCCCCAGATAATATTAGGATCAAGAAGGACGTCATGTAGCGAAAAGGGTTGAGTTAATGTTTTGATTGGTAGATCTGGGTAATTTTGTAAAATAAATGGTCATGGCTGTCGCTGCGTGTTGTTGTTTACTACTGTTGTTAAACCCCAATAACTAAAGACATGTTTATTTTCGTCTGGCTACAACCTGATCTAATACAGCTTCAAGACGATGTTGAGTAAAGAGGTTGATGAGATTATATCAGTACATCTAGTGGGAAAGTCAATCCTGAGCTACTTAAAATTGTTTGGTGGCAGGGAAAGTACAATATAAAGATGTTATAGGAGTGAAATGATTACTGGAACAAAGAACAGTATTTAGGATTTATGAGTTTATTATTTGAGATGCTAATGTCAACTTGAGAAATAAACGTGCGACCTCGATAAAGTTTCTTATACAAATATCTACGATGAGAAGAGTCCCCATAGCTGAACTGTTGTTGACGTCATCTTGTTTGGTGGCATTTTCCAATTTAGTGTGTATGTTAGTTACGGTGAGCTGTGCAGGTAACGTCAAGAGGAAGTATAAATAAGCAGTCTAATATCGTACACAGTAAGGCTCAAGACGATATATGAATACGTACCTGTAACACCTTTCCTCCTCGCGTTGCACCATCTCACCACATATCTCAACTCCGATGACGCTATCTCTGTTCTAGGAGACACTTTCCCAAGTGGAGAGGTTACAGTAACTTTCATTATCATCACTTCAAGGGGTAACAGTAATATCAGAATAAAACTGGTGTACCCTGGATTGTTACCTCTGGACGATGTGAGGCTTTCCTGTGGCGCTGAAAATTGTCCGGTGGCAGCCTAAGTAAAGGACAGAAATTGTAAGCCTCCTTTCGAGGGAAAAAGAGTAATGGCGTCGTTGTAAGAAAGGTTTAATATTACTGATTTCTAACAACTTATATTCCGAGTGACAGTTCGTTAGTAACTGAAGTCAATAAACACTACCGTAAATCCTGAATGTTAATTCCATTGTTCCCTTTGAGTACGAGAAGTATTTTAAGTCGAATATTTTCTTGTAGGATAATAAAGAGAATAATGATTATGGAATTATTTAGCATTAAAATGTAACTTCGTTAATGGCTTGTATACAGCTAACAGGGTTTTCCTTTCTTTTCAGGTAAGCCGGCAAATCTAGGTGCTATTGTGCTAGTCGAGGGAGAGTTGGCCCTCAGTTTAAAGTATTTTAGTATATTATGAAGAGGCCCTTCAACAACCCGCCTGCCACCTCCTCCTCTCCCGTCTACTACCAACAGGAGGAGGAGATGCACGAACTACAGGTGAGTATAAGGCAACAGAATGCAGGATAGATTTAGTTTACCGTAAATGTTAACCAGAATTGTTTTAGATTACCGTAATCTCAGTCTGGTATCCTTTCTTCCCCTGTCTCTCGTTAGTGTGTGTGTGTGTGTGTGTGTGTGTGTGTGTGTGTGTGTGAGAGAGAGAGAGAGAGGACCAGTTATGTATTATAAATATTGTAGATTAATTATGATTTGGATTCTAGATTGTACTCGTTATTAAATTTAAGGTCTTTGTACTAGGGAAAAGTTAGTGTTAGTTCATGTTTTACAATGCCTATTGGTTTTTAATGGTATGGGATAAATATTTACGTGGTTTTGCCTTGTTTCGAGAAGGGTTATTCGTCTGTTTCTTATTAAGTCGGGCATGCTATTCGTTGTAAGTTATGTGTTAAATGCAAAGATATTGTCATTGGATTAAGTCAGTGCAAATA
>NC_137017.1:32568765-32636265 GCF_032717465.1 Coenobita brevimanus
CTGGTTGGACGGCCGGCCGGCAGGCTCCCTCCCTGCCTCCCAGTGCTTCCGTAGCCTTCTCCACAGCTCCCCCGCTTCCTGTAAACGCTACAGAATCATGGGATCATTATTTACTTTTTGCTTTCTTTATGAGCCTGTACTGGCTAACAGAACTGATGATAAGCCCCTTGTACATCAACACATCAGTGTTTAACACGCGGCCTTACAAGCTCTTACAGTATTCGTTTTCACTCTTGGATCGTTATCTCGGGTCCGAAGGCAGATAGATATATACTTTAATACACTAGGTAATATTCGTTCACTCTGGCGTATATACCACAACCCGCGTCCATTACCTCAAGGAAGAAATGTTTCCCAAGTCCATCAGCAGGCGCATTTTACGGCCAAACTTCTCGCAGTTGAAAGCCACCATTAATTGAGATCATCACTTTTCTTCTCATTTCTGCACCCATTAACCGACGTCACGGTGGCAGTTTATCCTGATGGACCAGTGGATAGTTTGTAAAAAATCTGCCTAGTGATTGGCACTCGGTAATTGGTATTTGTTTATGCAGGCCGTGAAAAGGGAATTTATTCTTGGTTGAGTCTTAAAAAGCATTTAAATTAATGGATGGCGTGGGAGACACTTTCCAATTTACAGAGGACTGTTTTTTAGGAGAGAGTTAAGACTGAAATATGAACTACTTTCAAGTTTGGGTAAATCTTCCTTAGTGCAGGACACGGGTGATGGATCAAGGGAGGAACGCCGGCACCCTGTGTTGTTTACGTATTTTTTATATAGTAGTATTAGAACGAATAATTGTGCATAAATAGTTTGTCATAGGCTAAGTCTTTGAACCAGGTGACATTCTTTCCCTCCCTTGCCTCATCTAGACGCTTATATTCGGCTTAAGGAAATCATCAGAATTTGAGAGGTTTTTGCAGACTACTGTAGCCCAACCGGTTAGGACATCGTCATGAGACAGAAGAATAAATCTTGTTTAAAAATGAGGGGGTTTACAGTATATATGTGGCTGGAGCTTCAAGAATGGGTTGCGTTACACCTTTCATTCTAACTTGGCACAGATTTTCGTACTCTCGTAATTTATTCCACGTCGTCTAGTGGTAGAAATTGCATTACGACTCTACATTCTAAACATAGCACTTCTTTGTGATTCACCGTATTCTAGTATTAATCTCCCGTTACAACCTGACTTTCAAGGAGAGATGGTAATTTGAAGCCAAGTAAGTGAAAAGGGTATAGTGTCCGAGTGTTGTGTTGCGGGATGAACAGGAGAGGGAAATGATAGACCCACTTTGATAGTAGACTGGCTGGGAATGTCCATGTTGACATAGTAGCTGTCTCTATCATGCTTCCTTATTGTAATGTACTGTGGTAGTATCATGGGGTTGTACGCCGTTGTTGTTGTTATTATTTTTTTATTACCGGTATTATTGTTAATTATTATTATTATTTTTAATTATTTTCGGTAAAATGGATTAACCTACATGATCGTTTTAAAACTGATAGGTATATTACTCGTTGTAGTATTCTGTGGTCTTGATTTATTAGTAACACGTGGATGGTTAAATACAGTAATTGCTGTTAGCAAGCTGTAATATTCTTTTTTTAGCTAGATTTTTCTTTATGGATACCTGAAGTGAAATTTCTTTGGCTGGAAGATTCAAGTGCTAACACCTTTCTCCGTGTATCTAAGTTGCGTTAGTGTAGGCTGCCCTTAACAAGCATTTCATTTACTCAGTTACGAATTTGGGATGGGCCGATGAACACGGAAAAACTCGTGGTTTTGCTTTCGTTGTATTAATATTTATAAAGTACTCGAAAGGAATATTTATTTATAAACTCACTGGTAATTGCTTTGTGGATTGTTTTTACGTAGTCACTGGACTTACTGATTCTGCATTGTAATATTCTGGGTGTGTAGTTTAGTTTGAGGGTAGGTACTTTGGTAAGGTTTATGTATTTCCGTTCAGCAGGTGCCTTGCAAATTATTGTGACATTAGCCCTTGCTAGTTGATCTCTCTTCGTTTTAATGGTCCTCGGTCTGATGGTGAATTTGTGTCGCGCACAAATGACTGGTTATGTAACTTTGAAATTTGGAGAATCGAAAACGTCGAAGCCAGATAATTTGCGTTACGGTGTAGAAGTTGAAGTTAGAGCGGCTGGCTGGCTGGCTGGTGGGGGTGTTGGTCTCTTCTCCTTGTGTTCACCTTGACGACCACGCCCCGTGACGGCTTACCTGCTCCGCTACCCCGCCTTCCCTCACGCTCCCTCACCTCATGCTCACTCCTCTCACTCATGTTCACTTCCACAAATGCTCCGCTCCAAGCTCCGTTGCCTCTCCATGCCATCTTCTTACTGTCTGGCTTCCCTCATGTTTCTCTCTCCCACTAACGCTCCGCCTCCCCGCTCAGTTCTCTTTCCTCGCTCTCCCAAGACTCTTGCTCCTGCCCAGCACATACCCTCATGCTCACTTCTCTGCGCTGTAATGCCCCGTTCCATGCTGTGTTCGCTTTCCTTGCCCTGCCTCCCGTGGTTCCTCCTCCTCCACCTCCACCACCCCCCTGAGCTCCCACTCCATCCCTCAGGCTCGTACTCCTTCCCTCACCAATCCTCTAGCACTCTCCTTACAAGCCATCAACCTTTCCTCGTGTTTGACTTTCACTGGATGCAGGGTGAATTCACTGTATCTTGCTGTTTTCCCTTTTACTAATTTCGTCATGTTTAGCTGGTCAGTGCACGAGTTAGCTATTTGTTGTGCACTCTTCTTTCGTTCCCTGTGCACGTGGTGAAGGCGGTAAGGCCCCTAGCGTATTCACCACCGGTCGCTCACCTCCGGATTCCCACCACCACCGCCACCACATCCACCTTGCGGTTCATTTCCCCACACCCGTCATTTCTTCCCGTCTCCCACCACCGCCACAACCTAGCTAGTATACTTGCCACAGCGTGCACCACAGAAGGACATTGGTATTTAACGACAATTAATGGACCACGTAGTCGCTCCCCAACTATGGCCATGATTTCAATGCGTTGACGGCATTGGGCACCAGTCCGGCTCGGTATTGGCAATTGAATTGCACCTGTTGCTCGCCTGGCTACACTCGCTCACGGCCTCCTCAGACGCTGACCGAAACACAACTAGGTTTTCCAGTCTGCTCTTTACTTTTTTGTTTCTGGTATTTCTTGTAAGCCCAGGATGCTTTAAAATTATCACCACTGGTTTGTTCTTTGCGGTCAGGTTGGTTAGTCTCATTAATTAAATTTATGGAATGAACAGATGTTAAAAAATTCAGTAATAGTAGGTTTGAAGGAGCAACAGAGCGTGATGGTGGAAGTTCTGGTAGAATAGCTGATTGTGTAGCCAGGTTTATGTGATTGTGTACAAGTTTAGGTGCCGGTGTAAGGTGTCTCAGGGGTTGATAATGATCAGATGTAACTAAGTACCTAGTAAAGTGGAGTTAATTGCCGTCTTAAGAGTTGGTGCTTGATTAGTTGGTGGTCGTGATATGGAGCGGGTATCTTAAGGTGGTGGTGGTGTGTAGGAGAGCGCTTCAGTACATATTATAGGGCTTAATTATTATGCCATCTTAGGGCAGAATGTGTACGTGCGAGGTATTGTCTAATACTGCTCTTTTGGTGATAAAAATGCCAGTAGTGTATAGCAACTAAGATATTAACGACGGTTTAAAGGTTAATAAAGGCACAGTATAGTACTTATATTAGTGTATAAGATAGTATGGTGTGCTTAAGGTGTAGTAGGTATTGTGTGAGGTGACTTTTTTTTTTCCGAGAATGTGGTTTTATGGTGTGTGATCCAGCGAGTGTTGAGGTATAAAGTGGTGAAGATGTAGGCCTAACTGGTGGTAGTGGTGGTGGTGAATCTACGAAATTGTGTAAAGTGGTGCTACTCTGTATGCTGTGTCCTGTGGCGGAGGTGGTTGTGCCATGTACGGTTGGGTTTGTGTGTATTCTGGCTTACGATGAATGATGCAAATGTTTGTTGGTTTACTGTTTGTGGAATTTATGGTCATAGTTTTGTGTAATGTGAAGCTGTGGTTGTAATGTCTGTTGGAGTGAGTGGTAGTGGTGGTAGGATGTGGTTAGGTGAAGATGTTGTGGTGGGGTGTGGTCTGGTGGAGATGGTAGTGGTATAGGATCATTTGGAAGTTCTGTAGTGTGGTTTGTTAATTGGTGGTGGTGTGTGGTGTGGGAGTGTGGTTGGTGCTCATGGTAAAGGTAATAATAGTCCAGTGTGGTTAGGGTAGTGGTACCGTAATGGACTAGTGACGATTGAGGTGCTGTGTGTAGTAGCGTGATAGAGGTTACAGTTGTAGTTTCTCATGTAAGCTTTGTTGGTAGTTGTAAACAGAAATGAGGGGATAGTTATGTATATTGTTTATATTTTCAGTTCGAATAGATTGTGATTTTTTATCGGTAATAGTAATGAGGCTAAGTACTAAATAAATGCTACGCTTTTTAGAATGAATTGGCACTTCAGCCACCCAAAGTTGTAAAAAAATAGAATCGTGTTTATGCAGTTCTTGCATAGTTCTTGAAACTATCGATATCCTTGAAGCATTTTAGTTTATTAACTTAGTTACTTCATTGCATTTATCTGACCAACGACAATGGTAAAAACTACAATTCTGGCAATAAGTATTTTGGTGGATAATAAAGCACGTCAGGCTTGGGTAGTGCAATGGTTGTACAGCCATTTTGTTGTTCAGTTTCCCCGTCTTTTTATCCTTAACTCACAGACTAGTTTTGTTATAAGCTACCCTGTTAGTCTCGAAGAGACTAACATATTTGCTGTTTGCCTTCCTTTGTACAGTACTGCTTTTTTTTTTTTTTTTTTTTTTTTTTTTTTTTTTTTTTAACAATAATTTTGTTATAAGCTACCCTGTAACAGTCTGGAAGAGACCAACATATTTGCTGTTTGCCTTGCTTTGTACAGTAGTGCTTTGTACTCTATTTTCACCACCTCCTTTCGACTGTTTTGGACACAGTGGTTTAATTTATGAATATTTCTCATGACTCGGATTTATACCTGACTACAGTACAGCTAAATTATGGACATCTGTTGAACCTGCTGACCGATTCCCCCCCCCCTACCCCCCGGCTTAATGAATGCATCATGTAAACACAGGTTGCGTGAATGATTTTGCATGATTATACAGGTGATAATTGTAGATGTTATGCATTTAGTGAATCAGAGCTCTTGCACAGGTAAATGGGTAATTAGTAAGTGATTCGGTGTAAACTGGTTTCTTTATGTGGGCTGGTGTACAGTAGGTTATTTTTATTATCATTATATATATATATATTTTTTTTGGTGATGTGTTGATAATTTTATGGGAATAGGTCTGTCTTATGTTTCTCATTCGTAGGAATTCATGTTTAGATAACTGGAGACACTTGATTGTGATCCCAGTTGATGTATATTTTGTGAAAGTTATTACTGATTATCATTACTCATCGGATATATATTTTATGCATCATGTTGCACTTCTGTTGTATATTTAGTATAAATGTATACTGTTGTAAGATGGTGTGGTTTGGCAATTGGTTGATCATATTTGGATGAGCTAGGAGGAGAGACGACAGTTATGTATCACTAGACTTTAAGACGACTAATGGTTAGAGGCTTTCTGAATAGAGGAAAAGATATATGGGTTATTGTATGGCGGTTAAGTACGTGTTGTGGTTTTTTCTTGAGATTGGATGTGGAGAAGGTGCTGATGTTTCCAGTGCTAGCTGCAGGTATGAGGTGATTTTTGTGGGGAGGTTGTGATTGAAGTGGCGGCGTGAGTATGGTTGCGGTAGATTGATGGATGGGACGGTGTGGGTGTGGGAGCGGACTCGCCACACCGGATGCACTACATTCTGGGTGGGTGGAGGGGGGGTGCTCCTCCACTCTTGTCTTCAAAACATCCAGAAGGGTGCTATGGGGGGAGGGGTATCGAAACCCCACGTTCGATGAAATTGAGCATGAGCGATATCTCCTTGTGTATCTCCTTGTGTGTGTGTGTGTGTGTGTGTGTGTGTGTGTGTGTGTGTGTGCGCGCGCGCGCGTGTGTGCGCGTGTGCGTGCGCGCGCGCTACAGCTAAAATATCAGTGACTCGACATATTCCTTAATGAGTTACTTAATAAATTGCAGCATACTGCTGCGTATGGCGTAAAGTACGAAATACCAGATATCCTCGCCCTTTATTCCGAAATGTAACGTTTGAAATGCCATACTTCTGCTGTGCGTCCTGTATTCCAGAATATAAGATTGCAATGCGATACTGGTGGTGTGTAGGAGGCGAAGAAACGTGCAGTCTGTGCAGTCTTGTTGGAATGATTGATGGTTAATAGTATTCCTTAATACATTATGGCCACAGTCCAGAGAAATCAGGAATTAAATTAGCTGACAGGTTTGGAAATGTGGACGTGATGTAAGTGCTGATGCCTGTTTTAATTATTTATTGACATTTATTTTGAACTAGTAATATTGTTTATTGTTTACTTTTATGAGTAATGTTTAAAATATTGAACTGGATTGGCAGTAGTCTGTAACATGAAATGTATTTCATGAATTACAAAGGAACCAGTGCACAAATTTTAGTGTGTTGTTGCTGTGTGATGTGATTGCCAATTCACATGTTGACCGTGTCCAGTCAGTGGCCGCATGTGTGCCTATATTAATGACTCGTTACGCTTCACTTGGTGTACTTGTTGTCCTTCGCGCTGCACACCTGGGCTCCGGCACACCACTCTTTGTTCCCACCAGGCTCGCACTCTTATCCCTCCATCTGTTTAGTATCAGGAGCCTCCACACGGATTCATCGGTTGCCAGTGTTCAGCCGACTCTAGTCTACAGTATGCTTTTCAGTAGTTCTCCCTTGCTTGTATAACCTTGTGAGTCTTTTCTCACCTTATTCCCCACAGACCATTGGCAGAAAAAGACAGTGCTAGGACTCTACAACCTTTCCATAGCACATCTTGGTGCCAGACATATTCTTGTGTTGATCTGATGTTGCAGCTCAGCATTTATGATCGAGATGGTAATTTTAGATCGTTAGAGTAAAATTGGTATGGCTAGATCGTAGGTTTCTCTTCATTATATTTCATCCATAGACCACATGTCTTACAGGGGACTACCAGATCCCTTCAAGCTGGGGTTATGTTCGAATCTGAATATAATGACTGACGTTATTAAAAAAAAAACAAATGAGACTAACGAGAACTGAAGGTAGTGAATAGTAAAGAATAGTCGTAACCCTTTGGCAATGTTACCGAGATTCTTCCCCCCCCCTTCTAAAACACACACACACACACACACACACACACACACACACACACACACACTCTCTCTCTCTCTCTCTCTCTCTCTCTCTCTCTCTCTCTCTCTCTCTCTCTCTCTCTCGCCACCCACCCACCCACCCACACAGGATTATAGATTATTAGATGAGGAAATTATATTCGTATTGTGAAAACAGAGTCCTGCACAAAATAATTTCACTATTAGATGGGTGAGCACGATGACGCAGATGCCCCCATGCATTGGGGCAATCGCACCATCCCGTAAAAAAGATATATATTGTATAATGTATATCTATCTATCTATCTATTGCCAGACGCCTCAATCCCGTTTGGGGTGGCCACAAATAAATCGCCTTCACGTCGCCCTCTCCGAGGCTTCTTGTTTGTTTTTTTAGTTAGTTGTTTTCCGGGGAGGGGCACTAACCCTCCGCCAACCCTTTATATATATATATATATATATATATATATATATATATATATATATATACACACACACCGAGCATAACGCTGTTTGGCAATGGCGTTTAAACTTTCAAATATTATGTTGAGAAGAAAACATCGTGGGGTATTTGAAAGTCATGTAGCTTACACAGAATTAGTTTTAAATCTAATGAAAATGTATTGGGACCACCAAAGAGTATAAAATTCAGCGTATAACGAGACCCTTGGCACCAAAGATATCTTAAAATATGAATCTCCATTTCACAACCTCGGGTTTCTCCAATTTCAAAACAATCTGCTGTGTAGATGTGACAGCAGTGTTTGAGACCTGAGGTTCCTTGAAAGTCGGAAACCCCGATTGTGCTTTCTGTTATCCCGTTTTACGAGAAATCTAACATCACATGCAAGGTTTCTGGCTTTGTCAGGTTGTGTAACACCTATGTAATTGCTATCTTTGCCATGGCTTCTACCTGGATTGTGCACTAGAATATCCCACCCTTTTCGATCCCGCAGTCGGGGCTTTTAACTC
This sequence comes from Coenobita brevimanus, assembly GCF_032717465.1. Classification (NCBI taxonomy): domain Eukaryota; kingdom Metazoa; phylum Arthropoda; class Malacostraca; order Decapoda; family Coenobitidae; genus Coenobita; species Coenobita brevimanus. The sequence goes on from NC_137017.1 coordinate 32,577,046, forward strand.
CGCACCATCTTATTGGTAATCGGTTGAATTTACTTGTAAATGAACGAAATGCATTTAGCTAGATTTCAAGGTGTAAAACATGTTCTTAACAATTCTTATTGGCAGTACATGTATTAACATTAGGTCTCAATTACCCCATGCAACCTTGGCGCAGTTGTCCGTTGGTGCATAGAAGGGAATACACGCTGAATGCTCAAACCTATAAATTTACATGATTGCCATAAAATAACATTTTACAGTCCACATTTACTGACAGTATTTTGAAATATGCAGGGTGCTTTATTCATTTAGCACCAACCCATAGCGTTTCCGCAAATATTTTTGTAACAAATTGATAGTAAGCATAGCCCTTTAAAGAGTACATGGGAATCATGTGACATGATGCAATGCAGGGATTATGTAGAACAATGATCAGTGAATAAATTCCAGATGGTTATATTTTAATAAGTGCTATATATTTTGGCAGCCACTCATATATTGGACACTTTCAGGTAAATGGTGCAATTATTAACCCAGACTTGGTGTCATTACCCTACTGTACGGTATTACGTAACGACAGACTCCTGCCGTACATAAGACATCTAGGGCACCAGTAACTTGAAAACTACAGTATAACAAATAACGTTTTGATTGAAAAGTATAAAGAATGTAGCATTTTATTCCTATTTACTAGTGACAATTACTTTTAGTTGGTATTAACCCAGGGCAAGTAAGCGGTTCAGAAACAGCAGTGTGATTATGTAAGTATATATGCAAGGTGAGTCGACGGGTCCCTGGAGGAGGGTGAGATGTAAGTTTGTCCTGGAGGAGCGGGGTGGCAGGGGCGTGACTTGTGGGGCTGGAGCTTTCTTGAGTGCTGCAGAGATGGCCTCCGTCAGGGGAGCACTTCTCGCTTCACGCCATCCTACCTCACCAGTCACGCCATGCCCTCGCTTGGTTCATTGTAATACCTTTCCAAATCGTACTTGTGTTTTTCTGCTCGCTTGAACTCTGATTACCTTACCATTTACAAATCTGCAGCATGTTTCATACCGTATAATTGTGTGTGTGTGTGTGTGTGTGTGTGTGTGTGTGTGTGTACTGTATATTGCCTGTAATCCAGTAGGTCTGTGAGAAGAGCGGTGGTTGTACTGGTGATGGTCGAGAGGTATGGTTGTGGATGGAAGAGAACATGGTAGGAAGGTACCTGTGCTGTAGCCTGAAGGGTCGTCACTTGACGAAGCTGCCAAGTTGAAATTGTTTTCCGTCTGCTCACTTGCCTTGGGCCTTGTCCTGCCATGCGCACGCTCAAACCAACAGGAAGTATTGAAAGAGAAACGAACTGTCTGGTACATGAGGTATTTTCTTTTGCACGTGATTGATTGACCATTCAGAAGTTTATGAATTTTACAGTATTTTATATATAGATTTCCTTTGCGTGCCGGTAGTTCGAACGTTTGTGCTCATTTCTCTTCAAATGGTATCAGCTTGGACGCTTTCAGTAAGTTCCCAGGTAATGCCTAGCATAATATCAGTGAATAATAATAATTGTGATGATGTAATACTAGCCACATTATCAGACAAGCCCGTGTTAATACAGGACAGGACGCACAGGTGAAGTGGCCTGGAGGTGTGGTGGCGTTGTCATAGTGACGAGGTGGTATGCCACACTGCCACACCACTTGTATTCACCCTTTGATCTCTGTTTATCCACAGTAATGCAGCTACCTTAACTCTGCTGCTGTTGTCCCCCTTACACACTTTTCTTGTGGTCCCCATGTCATCCATTCATAGTGCCAGTTACTGATTGTTTATTGCCTTTGGCAGCGGAGTTGGAGGAGGTTATGTATTCACCCCTGTTTGTCAGTCTGTTCGTTTGTGTTTGTCCAAGGTATCTCAAAAAGCTGGTGGTAAATTTCATTGAAATTTTGTGGTTATGTGGGGCATGGGTCAAGGAAGAGTTAATTTTGTTTTAGTGGTGGTCTGAGATGCCTGGTATAAGCGTTGGCGAATGTATGCACCCTTTGAATGATGCCTAGTTTAACCTGCATTCGGATTTAATATTGTTCTTTTGCCACTTGGTATTACCCTACGGTTTTATTCAGTTTAAGAAAGCCCTTTCATAGTGAACGACTTAAGAATGATAACATCTAATATCCAATCGTCAGGAATTAATACCTACGGCATCGGATTGAAGTTGTTAATATTATCGTTCTTTGGTTGAAGTTTGTAAGTTATATTGTGCTAGGCCATTAGGTTTGTAATGTGTTGTATATCATTATTTGTGACGAGACATTTAGCGCTAAATTTATCATAAATGTATGCATTCTCGTATGATGGTAATAAGTTATTAACGTCGACTCTTTTGTTTCAGGTAAGCACATGTCAGCTGAGGAGAGACTTCATGATCGCAAGGTAGTAAGTTAATTTTATGGACCTACTGTTCTGTAATTAGAGTCTGCTGGTTTTAAAGCATCTGGGTAGTTGAAGTACTCGGTACATATTACTTAGTACACCTGATTATGCCGGTGCTTGTGGAGTAAGATATTGTAGGAGAATGGGAGCGAGGTGTTGACGGGAGCATGGAGAGGGCACACCTGGGTGAGGTGGCTGAGCCGGGAAGTGTAGTTTGGTTGGAAGTGACCATGGGGCAGGCGCACAGACGCGACTGGTGAGGGCGGGGTCTTGGGGGGTCAGGGCAGGTGTGCGGGAGATGGGCGTGGCTTGGGAGGCGTCTGGCAGGTGGCAGGAGAGGAGGGGAGCGAACTGGAAAAGGTGTGGGTAAGCTTTGGTGGTCGTGATTTATCTATCAGGACCAAGTGATGCGCCATGTCGGGTCGCGGCCCGCCTGTATTATGTACAAGGGCAAATGGCGGGTCGCGGAGGCTGGCCCTCGCCTCATTGTTTATTGACGCCGACCTCACACCTGCTGGTGCCTCGCCGCTCGTGCCTCCCTCCGACCTTTTGTCGCTGATTCTGGCGTTATTACTGCTGGCGCTCACCCTTGGTCTCCACCCTCGTCCCTGTCCCTCTCCACTTGTACACCAATTTCCATGGGTCAGCTCTGCTCACTAGATGTCTTATCTTTGCGTTTGGCAATTGTTTTGTTAATGGTTTTAACTTATAAGTATTCTGATCCATGTCAGAGTAACATTACCGATAATGGGCAGCACTGGAACCATTAACACCATTATAGTAATAGGATTTTGCGGTTTCTCGACTACAGTAACTGAATTACAGAAGTTGTAAGCAAGAATTGAATTCTCAGTTTTCAGAAGATATTTGGGAGTCATGCTGCAGTCAGCTTCCTTCTCTACCTACTGCTCTTGCTCTCTCTCGATGGTAGACCTGATTCCTATAATCACTTTCTTTGCATGCCCATAACATTACCCCCATTCCTTGTTACCAAGTATTCATCCTTAGAATTTTATCTCAGGCCTTCCTTTTGAGTACATTTATTTTAATAAACGTACTCTTTAACAAGTGGACTGTGGTAACAATTATTTCTCGAAACCTGATATTTGTAATATCTTGAAGACTAAATCCCTGGACATTGTATACTCTGACGTTTGTTGACTTTCCCGAGGAGCTTCGTCTTCAAGAAAGAGCTGAGCTTGCAGCTTGAGTATCTGGTGATGACTAATGGTTTGTAAACAGTTTTGGTCAACAGTCTGAACATTTCTTGCTTTTGGTGGTGAGTATTTTTGGCTTGGTACTTTTTCTTAGTATTTTACTCAAACAATCCATGGAAATGTAAATACTGCGACGTGGACTGTTGTGCTTTGGAGTCTGATTCTATATGGTTTTTGGATATGCAACTGACATTACACAACACTTGTGTTTTATGTGCTTATATTAACTAGCTTCTAATTTTTGCTCCTTATTTTGACCTCAGATTCACCATTTACTCGATCGCTTGCATCTCATTACCTTTAGTTCTCTCATCACACACTTCAAATATCCTCCAGCTGAGCGCATTTCTCTCCCTTTGACGCCTTTCTTTTCTAACGTTCAGGTAGACTTCTCAGATATCCTCACCCCAATCTTCTCGTCCTTTATCATCTTTTGTCGCTGTCTCATGTATCCTCTGTTCGGCCCTTCCATTCCCACACATTCTCATGGCTGTGTCCCTGATCCCTCTTCCTTCTTTTTCTTTTAGTGCCTTAGCTTTCCCTCGCTTTCTTTTAGATCCTTCTCTGCTCAGTTCTTGTTCCATCCCATCCCTTCTTTCCCAGTTTCTAGCAGGCTTGTTCGTGATTGCATTCCCTTTTTTCTCTTTCCATTGCCTTTCTCTGCCCACTCTGCTTCAACGGCCTTCACCTGCCCCATTACCTTTCGTCTTTCTCATCTCATTTCTTTCCATCCCTTAACCCTTTTCTCTTCCAGTACCTTACTTATATGAAAACTTCCCAGCATTCTTGATCTACTACTTCCATACTATTCACCTGCCACATTACTTAAGCATCACTTTTCTTAATTTCGTGTATCCCTTGCTCAACCGTCTTCCTTCCTTTTCCTCTTTTTCTCTCAGTTTATTGCTGAAAAAAAAAAAAAAAGTATCCCCTGCTTCCACAGCTCTCACCTGCTCCATTACCTATCCTAGATCTTACCTCCCACGAGACGGAGTAACGGAGCTCGAACTCTGGAGCATCACACACACCTACTAAATATTTCCTCACCTCTTGCTCAAGGCTTCTGACAGAGGCCTGAACTGGATTTAATTAAGGCCGATGCCTGTTTGTGTTCTGGGGAGTGCATCAATTTGTGTTCAATAATTCCCTGCCACAGCCCTGTAATCTGCTCGTGTCGTAAGGTATTCAAAAGGATCCGTCACTTAGAATGATCCCGTACATTACTTTGTATTACGGCGATCAAAAATGCCACTGTATCTTCGCAGTACTGTCAGGCCCCGGTTACATGGGATTGTAGAACTTTGCCCATCCCTGTGAGTTCAGTAGTAGTAATGAGCCCGATAATGTGTGTATTCCTAATCTTACCGGCATCATGTATGGTGTGAATGGAAACCGTAACTAACTGCAAACCATAACCAGATTTTATTAATACGTGGCATACAGTAATAAATAATCTTAAAACGTATCAAGTAAGAGTGTGTGGGAAGGGGTCAGCTTCCATTCTGGTTCCCACCAGCCGATTTTATTGAGCAGAGGAAAATCCTTGTCGTTTTAAAAATTAAGCTCACACGATGACATCGCTTAGGTAGTAATTTGTTAGCATTACACTGAAATACGGCCATATTTTTTCAACTTAACCAGGACTGTTTAAGGTAAACATATTCTTACGTAGAACCTACTGTATATCTTCTATTATGGATGTTCTTGGTACATTTATAATCGTGCTATTATAATTTCCTCTTATGTGTGGTTGTTGGAAGTTTCTCATAATAGTAGAATAAAAAGTATGGTTCCTTGGTACGTAACTTGCAGTTTGTATGTACCTTATCAAAATGTGTATTTCATGACCGTTCTGTTGATGTCATAGGGATTTGTTATGCATAGCAGTGAATGTAAGCAAGATTTTTAACTGCCATAGGGAGTTGAAGTAGTAGTAACAGCGTTTTATTATCTCGATCTTAACCCCATTTTCTCTGTGCTGCACAAACTAGCTACGGTCCCAAGTACAAACTTCATGCAAAACTGGTGCCACATTTATCATGTTAAATGCTGTCATGTTCCCCTACATAGGCAAGACCAAAATCACCCTGCCTTAAAACTGCTGTTTCACATTTCCCTGTACTTTATACCCGTCCTCGGCATGCACACAGAATACTTTGTTTTCCACTGTCCCTCTTCCCTTTCTCCCTACTCCTGCTGTCCCCTACGCCCTCCCCAGGCCCCTTCGGTCAGAGTTGTTTCCTCGGGCCTGGCAGGTGCCACTAATGGGAACCTGGTCTGGGGTTGGTCCCTTGAGAGTTTCCCCCTCCTCTTCCACCATCACCCTCCTCTCACTGCCTTCGTCACACTGCCTTTATGTTTGTTATACACTTAATATAGTAAAGGTATCGCCCTGTGTGGTTGGTCAGTTAATAGCACATAACAGTAAACTGGTGTGAATTGATGCACCATTTTATTGCGTGGAGTCATCAGAGGTGCAGGTGTCCCTTGCATCGTATTGCGTATACTGAATTCACTCCTACCAGTTTTGACACGAACGCACGTGCGGGCACCACAACCAGACTTACTGGAGTGTCGTTACGTTCTTTACGAATAGAGTTCAGTGCGTTTTGCTGGAACTTGATTTGCGTTGAATTAATATGGGTTTGCTTAGAGAATGTTGGTGTGAGAACAGTCGTATGACTCTACCCCACTGCATTGTGATCAGTGATATCTACAGTTTGTTTCGATAAAACAATTAGTTAGAAAGCAAGTTAGCAAATGAGTCTCATCTCTGTTTTGCAAACACAAGTTTACATTTAAATCTAATATACTATAGCAGTAGCCTTGTGTGTGTGTGTGTGTGTGTGTGTGTGTGTGTATTTTGGGCAGCCGAAATTACACATTCAAATCGCACCCAAATTGGCACAAAAATCGCAAAAAAATCGCTGATATAAAAAAAACTTGGATCCATCACAATTGAAAAAGTTTTACAATATTTAATGAGCGATCACATTTTGACCAAAAAACGCTGCTCTCGGAGCCCGGCATAGGATCTCCGAAGAATTTTTTGTCCAGAGATAGAACTAAAATAAACTGGGGGAGGCGGTGGCTGAACCGGTAGAGACGGCCTGCAGTCCTAATGGACCCAGGATCGAATCTCGGCTGGGGCAGGGAACAGTTTAAGGATTTGAATTTCCTAAAAGCAGACTTTCCTGATCTACCAGATGACCCGCCGACATGTCGTAAAAATACCCCCGCTAATGCCAGTACACCAGTCCTGTATAAGACAGCCCTAGCATGTATTCAATATGGATGGTGGGTGTTAGCGCCGAAGTGGTGACATGTGGAGGTGTAGGAGAACTACTGGGGCTTGGGATAGGTCACTGCCCCCGAGAAATAGGCCCTGAAGCCTTTGCCCAGAGTTGGACACGTAGAAAAAAAAAAAAAAAGCAGTAGCCGTGTGTCCGTGTGTGTACTTACGACTTCCATTCGGACAACTTGTGTTCCATTCCCGAAGCTGCAGATAACACGATCAGTTGGTTAGCTGCTAAAAATTCAAGTGACAACGTTACACTAGAACAGCACATACACGCGAGAGCCCTCCGCAGGAGCGAGTTCGAGGGGGCCCGAAAGGCCCACAAGCACTTGTGTTTAACTATAGTAGCTCACTGTCACCATGATCACATATTCCACTTTATTTATATTTTATTCTTTATTGGTCATTACTGAAACCAGTATAACGTTGGCGTTGCAAGTTGACAAAGCAACGTCGTTCGATGTGGCGTGGACGGAGCGTTGACTTGGGGGATAATGAAGATTCAGGGTGGCAGCGACCTCCTCAAGACTGATGGCCTTTCCTTGTAGCTCCTACGTTGGCGGCACAACTAGGCTCGATAGAGGACCCGATCCATCCAGTCTGGAATTTAGAGGAAGATGAGACTGGAAATAAAGGAAGAGTGGTGGTGGTGCCGGGGAATGTTGACCAGGTGCAAGGGAAGGTAATTGCCCCGCTTCATTTTGCACTCTAGTGTTGAGGACGACTTTAATTTTGTCCACATGATTTTTTGTTCAGTATGTGCGATGGTTCTTCTTTTCCTTTTTCCTTTGTTGATGATGATGACGATGGTTGGTGGTGGTGGTGGTGCCTCCCGATTTTACTTTTTGTCGGTTTCCACATCGATCTATCTATTGCCGGACGCCTTAATCTCGTAAGGGGTGGCCACAAACAAATCTCTTATGTCGTCCTGTCCCCCTCCATTTCGCTGCCCTGCTTCCAGCTCACACACCCCTCTTTCATATACCTCTCCAGTCAATCCCTCCATCTCATCCTCGGCCTCCCCCTCCCTCTTCCTCCTCCCACCTCGCACACATACTCTCCTCGTTAGTCCCTCGCTGTCCATCTTCCCCACATGACCAAGCCACCTCAGTGTATTTCTCCTGACGCCTTGTGTCACATCCACACCACATCGCTCCTTCACTTCCTTATTGTTAGTTTGCCTCTCCTTGTAACTCCACGTGCTTGGGTCCAAGCTTCACTTCCATATGTTTGAGATGCTATCACAATACTATCGTGCAGTGACTTTTTTATTTTTATTTTATTTTTTTCCCCATGCTCACTTCCCTATTTCTTATCACTGCCTTCCAAGAACCAGCAGCTTTCCTTCCTTGTTGTACGGTACCCATTTAAGCACCTCACGCTCCAAACTTCCATCCTTACTCATCACACTACCCAAGTATTGAACTGCACTCACATTTTCAATTTCCTCATCATCCAACCTCACTGTACATTCAGTGACGTTATTTCTCCCGAAGACCATATCTTTACTCCTCCCTACATTCACCTTTTCTTACACACTCCCAAACCCATTCACCAAGCCTTGCCACGTTCACGACTTTTTTCCAGTATCGTTTATAAGAACATAAGAAGAGAGGATAACTGCAGTAGGCCGGTTGGCCCATGCTAGGCAGCTCCTAGAAGAGTAACTGAACTACTAGAATGAGATAAGGACAGCAAAGAAGAAGGCTTTCCCCCGCCCTCCAAACCCTCCAGCCGAAGCCGGCAGGAAAAAGTCAGAAAGAACACCACGCCGTATAGAAAAACTGGCGTGGACATTTTACAGGAAAGTGTGAAAGGAGAATAGAGACTATCATAGTGATGACTTCAGTTTTGTCCCAGAGTTGGTTAATTTAGTGCATTATCGTGTTTTGGATTAAATTATGCCCCCCCCCCCCTTTTTTGTTCATCGTTCTGTTCAAAACTTTAAATCTTGATCCTGATTTTGTTCATTTTCTCGTGTTAGGGATATTTCACCATAATTTCCCGTAGCGTCCTTAAAATTTGCCACGATTCCCCCCCCCTCCTCTCTTGAAAGGCAAGCTGCATACAACCGACTGGTAACTGCCATCGAAGACTGTATTCACTAGGGTCTGTCATGGTTGCCACCAGGTTACGGCAAAGAGGACACACGAGAAGTACCAAGTGAAAATTAGGATAGTTCCTGTTGACTCAGTGACTAGTCTCGGCGCGCGGCTCTGAGGTTGTTATTATCCTGCGCTGACAACCTGCCATTCAAAAGTGCGTCTGATTTCGTGTTTCATGAGACACATGTGACTCGTGTATAATAATATTCGTGTATAATATATTGATTGATAGAATTTTAATAGAAGAAAAGCTGGATTTAGAAAAGGTCGAGGTTGTAATGATCAGATTTTTATTGTAAGGCATCTATTGCAACAAGCTAATGAGATGAAAATACCACTTAGTATATGTTTTGTGGCTTTTGAAAAGGCGTTTGATAGTGTTTCACGTTGAGCTATGTTAAAAATTATGAGATTCTATGTTATACCAGACAAGTTTGTAAATATTATTAGAAGCCTGCATGAAGGTACTTTTTGTAAGGTAATTGTGGGTGGTTCTTTGAGTGATCCATTTGAAGTTAGGAGTGATTCAAGGAGGAGTTCCTTTGCCTTTGCTGTTTGTTTTGGTTATGGATTATATTATGACAAAGGTTGTAAGGAGGACCGGTGCAGGAATAAACTGGAAAGAAAGTAAGAGGCTGATGGATTTGGACTATGCTGATGATATTGTACTGATTTTCGGAAGTATTTACGAGATGCAGAGGGTGCTCGATTGTCTGGTGGAGGAAGGAGAAAAAGTGGGATTGGTAATAAATTGTGGAAATACTGAAATTATTAATATGAATGTGGAGAACCAAATCGATTGTGTAATTGGGAATTATGTGGTGAAGAATGTAGAAAACATTAATTATCTGGGAACCATTGTATCATCTAATGGATCATTAAACAATGAAATTGAGGATAGGATTAGACAGGCTTGGCGAGCTATTGGAATGTTGAAATCTGTTTGGAATAATAATATGCTTTCGGTACATACTAAAGTAAAAATTTACAAGTCCATGGTTAGACCAGTTTTCATTTGTGGGCTTGAGTCATGGAACAGTACAATTGCAACAGATCAGAATGTATTAGGGTTTGAGAATAAAATACTGAGAAGGATTCTTGGGGTAAAGTGGCAAGACAGAGTTACGAATGAAAGAGTAAGAGATATAACGAGTTGATGAATATGTGAGACTCGCTGGAAATGGTTGGGGCACATATATAGAAAAGAAGGCACGTTAATACAGGATGTGCCAGAGTGGACTGCTTGAGGAAGAAGAGGCAGAGGTAGGCTGAGGGAGACCTGGTTGAGGACAATGAAAAGAGAAGCAGGAGAGGAGTGTTGGTGGGACCTGACGGAGATGGCAAGAGATAAATATTGGTGGAGAGAGTTCATCGAGGCCCAATGCATCCCATGGGGTGCCACAGGAAATGATTGATTGATTGATAATAATATATTCGTGCATATTAATGTGATTCGTGTATAACGTGATACGAAATCGGACTCACTTTTGAGTGGTAGGTTGCCAGGGTACGATAATGCCAACCTTAGAGTCGTGCGCCGCGACTATAGTGATTAAATTTGGTATGGATGAATCAGACGACAAGCAACTATTGCAACTAACCAGTACTACAGTAGTGCAGTACGGAGGCACGCGCTTTAATAAGTACCGTTGTAGTTTACTCGAATTTGATCAAACGTTGCTTGTGATATGCATATTTTGATACTTCACTGTCCTATTCGTATGTGCATCGTTATATTTCGTGGTATGTTTTGTGTAAGCAAAAGTAGGTATGCCAGAAATCTAAAACTTTCGACTAGTGAATCGACCAGTGTACAATGCAGTAGTTTCCTTTATCAGTTTCGAGAATGGAAGTGTATGATTTACGGCAATAATAACGACGTATTTTTGTTCACGATGCCCTCTTCTGAGTGTTGGCATCATCTTTGATTCATTATTACACCAAGTCTGATAGTCTGTGCTGTAAAACCCCTGAATACTACATTGCGTTCCTGAGGGAAACTTTATTTACTTTGTTGTTTTTGGTTAAGCTAACATGAGCCTTACCATCTCCAGGAGTCGGTTTCACCATGAACCAAAGCGGATTGTGGTTCCTCACAAGACCAGTGTAAAGTTACGAAGGTGCTGACTGTTTATGTATATTTTGTATACTTCCAAGGAGTGTGGCGCTGCTTAGTGGTCGCCGCCAACAAGAGCAGCTTACGTTCCACCATGTTTTCGTATTCAATTAAATTTGCCTTTTGGCCCTCTCTGTGGGCTCATCTAAGCCGCTTTGGGGGCACAGGGGCTTGCGGGCGAGAGCTTAAGCCTCACTTAGGACGCCATCACTGGTACACACGTCTGACGAGGATGCTCTCCCGTCTCCATCCTACCTACTCTCATCTCACACTCCTCATAGTCGCTGTGATCTGGAAACAAGGTCCCTCGAGATTTGACTTTTCCACATCCCCCTTTTCGTTATTGCATCCTTGACCTGCCACGGGCTACTGTATATATTTTGCTCAGTCTTAGATTTGACAGTATTATCAGTGGCTTTATCCTGCTGAAAATAATGATGATTTTTATTAATGATTTGCGCGTTTGATCATACCACACTTGTTTTGCACGATGTCAGTTACATGACATTTTTTCTTTGTCATCGACAAGGTTGTCAGGTTGTTTTCACATCGTATTTTATACAGTTTAGTTTTATGCGTTTGTGTTTATAGCTAATGAGTATTTCATGCAAAGGATGATTTACACGTAACATGGCATTCCCGAATTTTTCATCCAGTTCATGAGGCTGTTCGAGTACCAATAACTGCATTAGGTGAAGGTTGGAATTTGGTTGTTGCTCTTGATATCAGAAGAGATTAATGTTACAGCTGCTAAACGTTTTAGGTGCGCATAAGAGTTGTTGCTGAGCCTTCCTGAGTATGTAATAGTTGCTGGAGTAGTTGCAGCTCAACAGGGAATGTGAACTTCGTCACTGCTTCTCAGTAACTGTCGTCCCCCGCATGAGACGTCTCATACTTTAAGGCTGGGTAGTTGGGGTGCCCCTCACACGTACTAAGGGAGAAGGGAAGTGGGTGTAAGCAGGAAAATGGAATTATTGTCCGGGTTATTCACACCAGCTGCTTGACTTATGCATTGCATCTTCGAAGTAATTGCTTAACAGAGCAATCAAGACTTTCAAGTGCTGATTACTAGTATAGAATTTTAACTTTAATTTTTGGAGGGTATTGAAGACAATGTTTTACGTCGAGGATTGTCGGCAGGAGTTTTAGGGAGAGGTAATGACTTGCCCTGGGCCATAGTCGAAACCCTTGACTTCCGGTTGCTGGGTTATGTTACGGCCGCTTGAGGTCTTGGGATCAGAGGGCAGGAGTCGGCTCTGTGACCCTGCGGGGAGCGACCGACCCCACCTCCGGGAGAGCCCACGGCAACCCCAGAAGTCATCCTGGGGTCGCGATCTTTCCCCTTGCTGAGACCTTCACCTGCCCTTGGACAAGCACATTCCCCAAGCCCCTATCTCATCCAGCGACCCAGGCTAACTATGTGCGTCTCTAGGGTCGTATTTCTAGTTGGCTTTCGGAATTCCCTTGAAGCCCATCACTTATATTAACTCCTCGGGTGACGTAATTTTACTTATTTTCTGTTACCTCCGGACGATTTTATTCAGTTTAGGGAAATAAGTACTAGAGCGAGGTGTTAAATATTGCCTTCAGCAACATCTTCACTACAAGAGATTGTAAGGTGAATAAAATCGCCGGGAGAAAGCATGAATTACAGACTTGGGACCAAAGAGGCGAATCCTTGATTATATATTAATGGTAGTGTCGATATTAAACAATATGCATAACTAGGAGTAAAGATGGAAATTATTAAGATGTCAACGAGAACACTGATGCCAGCCATAAGATGCCCTTTTGCCATTTTCTTTAGACCTAACATAACAGAATTGTGCGAGACAGAAACTACAGTAGGTCAGTGGATGGTTTTATCTGATCCACTTTTACAGTTATCTTACATTTTACCTTTTAAATCGTACTTTCGTCAGCTATATTCCTAAGGTGAGATAAATTTCGTATGTTTTTCTGCCCATAAGATATGATTCATCGAGAAAGAAGTGACGGACATGCCCTACTGTAAGAGTGAAGAAAATGATGTGGAATCGTAAAAGAACTTTTGTATCTACCACGGGATTTCAAGTAGTTGACTGTCCTACCATTCCAACAACGAAGATTTTTGTAATCATATCTTCCTTATCGTCTTTGGTGTGTTAATTGTGTAATTTAGCTGACACCCGTTTCATAGATGTTTTAACTCATTTAATTTGGTAACGTATTTTCATTTTACTTCTACTTATGGTGAACCTCCAGAGGCAGAGGGGTTATTGGGGATTGTATGTAGCTTCCCCATTTCGATGTCTAACAAAAGCTGAATACACTCGTCTGGTGTTAGCAGTAGTATAAATCAAAATGTCATAGGAATGAAGTTGTTGGAGTATATATGTATTGTTTGATAATAAAGCCAAACGAGAACCAAAACAAAGGATGCCCAAACATGATAATACTCTTGGTTTAATGTTAATTTATATTCTATAGTAATAAGGCCAGACGAGGCCGCGCACCAAGAAAGGGTAAGGTTGATAATGCTCCTCGAGCGGCAAGACCCCAAGGAGCGCCGTGCTGGAAATTGTAATCTGCCTTGCTCCTCCCACTAGCTACAAGTTTTATCGAAGTATCGAATTTAGAACAAGGAAGGCGGAACGGAAGTTGTTCTTGCCGTGTCTCGATGTTTGGTATGACTCCAGCGGTTACAAAGGCATGAGTTGGTGTATTGACGAGTACTGGTACTGCCAGAATTAGAATTAATATACAAAAAAATCCTCACCTTATCCTAGGGAGGAAATAAATGGTTGGTATGGCGATAGGAAGTAACGTCATCAGCTGGAGTGCCTGACGTGGTATTTCCGAGCATTCGAAGTGTTTACTCTTGTCCTCGAGCAGTTTACTTCTCAAGAACTGTCTCCAGTACATGAAAACATTGTCGACGACCCAGCAAATTGTTCTATTAATCTTGTGTGTCATTAGATAGACACAACGTCTTGCCAACGCTATCAGCAGGTTCCTTGGGGAGGGAGTCTGGTAATGTTTCTCACGCTCCTCTGGAAATTAAACTCGCTGCAGGCAGAGCTTCCTCGGAATGGTTTTCAGCATAATGGGACAGCAGCTTTTTGTACATTACATAAGCCGGTAGAGCTGCGTATTGAATGAAAAGTTCTACATACTGTGGGCATTCAGTGATGGGCGTGTTTCCTACACATTTCTGGACTGACACAGCATTCTCTGAAAAATTCATCCACATAGCCGATGGGCCTATATTAGAAACCTTTGCAATGTTTTCAATGGAAGTAGGCCTGTAACTTCATATTGAACTTGTAGTGGAGTACGTTCACCTTTTGATCTTCCCGTCGTAGTAACTACTGACTTTAAATGCTTCACCTAACAAAACTTTGAATGCTATATAAAATGTAGTTAATGTGAAGTCATTATATAAGCGGAAAACATAATGCATAAACATTTACATAATTGACTCATTAACTTGGGTGTTGAAGTGATGATTCTAAAAGTGGTTGGAGAGTTTGGATTTATACAGCTTGTTGATTTTCCCGAATTATAACTACGTAAGTTTTTGTAACCTTTAGTTACTCTTTTCATTTTCTTTGGATGATAGTTGTTTAGGTTGGTTGATCACGATTGTCGGAATCTGTATAAAAGTGCATGTATTGCAAATCAATTACCAAACCTTCCTTTTATTGTTCTTCCAGTTTGGTAACGGTAGTGGTGGTGGCCCACCTGTAATGGAATGGTATTTGTCTAAGTGAATTGGTTAATGTAATACTTGGAAGGGGAAGAGAACGGAAAGAAAATGGAAGTAGTGAAACAACAATATTCTGTCCAGTGTATTGGGGTGCCTAAAGAAAAGTTGACTTGCACGAATGTTATTTTCTTTCAATCTTGGCGGTTAGTACACAGCACTTTACAGATCTCACGGTAACTGAGAGTAACTTTATGTGCTGTTGATAGAATTACCAAAAAACTGGGAATACCCAAGTGCCATTTGTATTAAAATAAAATATTTTTAGTACTATCCGTCGTGACTTTTTAGAAGTTGGTGATAGTGACCAGTTAGGCTGAAGTTACAAGTAGGTTTACAAACTTGTCAAGGCCACAAGTTGATTACGGAGTTGAGTACGTCTGTAGCGTGAGACTCTTAAAGGACAGGTGAGACGCACGTGTTGGGACAACAGTAGAATTGGTGGAGTGGTAGTGGTGGTGTTGGTGATGAATGTTGTGCCGTGGTGAAGTAAGGTGAGGTAAACCTGGGCTGTGGAGTCGAGGAGACCCCAGGGATGAGTGAGGTGGCTGTGAGGAGGGTGTGTGCAGTGCGCGTGCGGCAGGTGAGGGAACCTGCCCCCCACCCTCCCACCTACCCTCACACACCCCTCTTCCAAATCTACCTCCCTCCCTCCATCACCACCACCACTTACCTCCCTGTCCCCATTACTGTAAAATTTCATTTTGATGTGATCCGACTCGATTTAGATGACATCAGGAAGTATTTGGTTGTAGTTAAAACAGCTGAGAGTAGTTGGAGGTCGACATTGTACAGAATCAAGTCACTGTAGCTTAAAGGAAGGATGATGCATTTGGAGAAAATGTTGGTAATGTTGTAGATGTGTTGTGGGAGTGTGGGGAGAAGGTGGGTGCAGGTAGTGAGGCGGGGGAGGCGCGGGGGGACACAGGTAAGCCGGCCGTCCTGGACCCCGGCGCATGCGTCCCCCCCACCCCCGAGTGATACACCACACACTTCTTCATGCCTGAATTTTTCTGTCCATACTATCACTTATTTCTGTATTGGAATAAATGTAGACAAGACTACGGAGTATTATGGTGAAGTTTGACTGATGATGAAGTATGTTGTTAGGAAGGTGAAGGTGTAGATTATGTGTTAAGAGTGGGACGGTGGCGGCATGTGGCATGGGTGGGGGAGCGGCCCCGCCTCCCTACGGTGTGCGGCGAGCGGGCGGTGGTGGGAACTCCAGAGTTAGTCGTGTGCACGCCGCTGGCCGCGCTGTGCTCTCTCTCTGTGTCTCGCTATCCACACTACCTCACTCACACACCCGGACCTCACACCTTTACGTCACCGTCACCTTCACTGTTGCTGCTACTGCTGCTGCTCTCCTTGTAACTGTTGCTACTGCTGCTGCTGCTGCTGACATCACCGCTGCTTCACAACGCCACCAACATACACTACACACACCATCAGCAGCCACGGCGCAACCTGACTCCCAGCAACCAAACATATCCTCTACTGCCTTATCCTCTCCTAGTTCTACGACTGGTGCTGATCCCTGCCAAGTACCCTATCAGCAGCTGGGTGTGTCCTCGTCACGCCCTCACGCCCCGAGCGCCCACCGCCGCACTCCACGCCACCAAATTCCTCGCGAGACGCACCTCCCACCACCACCAAAATTTTCACGGCAGCTGAACAACCCACGCCCATCTTCTCCTACCTCCCACCTCCTCCTCATACCTTCTACCACCAGCCCGCCAATCTGGAAGTCACACACTTCGACGTCATGGTAAGTTAAACTCGCAGCTGCCGTGCGCTGTTCCACATATGCTGCACCCTCCATGTTGCACCATATCCTCGACTACACTACACTAGTTTCGTGTGTGACGAGCTTAGCAAAGTAGTCAGAGAAGCAAAATCGTATTGCTGAAATTTTGAAGTGCGTCCGTTTAAGCGTTTAGTTAATATTTGTTTTGCCAAAAGAATTGTCCTTGTGGTAGTATGCAAATGTTTTGAAGCTAGCAAATAAAAACGGAAAACAAAGTAGTTAAACAATACCAATTCTTCGGCATTACCACTTTCACGAGTTACCTCCCAATAACGCTTTATAATTGTGCATACTGTTTGATAAAGCTGGTTGTTTAATTAGAGCTAACCTATAAATTAAATTTGTGTGGTAATTTAATTCATAGCAGCATAGTTATTTTGATAAACTAGTGCCGGGATGTAAAGAAATTATATACATTGTAAGTTAGTCTCCAGTGCCCATAAATTTTGTAAATATGAATATTTAACATTATTTTTGGAACGTACGAATAATAGCAGTCAAATAGTTCTGGAAAGTATCAGTGGTGGTTGAAAATATTGTCTGAGTACTTCAAGGAATTAAACTAGTTCCTTTTGCTTTTTGTGGATGTTTACATGTTTACATCGCAAGTAAATCACATGGGAGAAGCAGCCTATGGAACTCTGAAAATGTATATAATTAAACAAGTGCCTCTACTCGTGTCACAGGGACTGAACACTGTGTATAATATAGTTAAAACTGAAGATGCCATTGCGCCCCTTTAATACGATGGAGTAACAACATACAAGAAACTGATGTCATTAAAGTATGATAATTATCAGTAGTGTGTTAATAAAGTAGCCCACCCGGTACTATTGGTCGAAGTAGATACAGTACTGCACTCTATTAGTGTCAAGTATTAAGTCATGCAAAAAAAAAAAAATCATTGCCATTTTTGCTTGTGCGGGGGTTCAGCGTTGTAGCGAAAAACTAAAATGTACAGTCGGTTATCGCAACGCTGAACGGTGCACGTGATGTGAATTAACACTCAGGGTTCAAAAGTTTTCTGAACAATAAATGTCTCAATTTAGTGACCAGTATTACTACACTGATGTACGAGCTTTTTATGTTCACTTGTTCACCGTTCTCTGTGGTGGCATCGATAGAGAAACATCAACTGCACGTGAGCTCCTCCCCCCACCACCTCCCTGAACCCCCATTGGTCCTAAGAAGTTGGGTGTTCTTTACTAAGAAACTTTGAACACGTGTGGCGTAACTTGAAAATGCCTCTTTCTCCCCACGCTTGTATCGCACTGTGGCTGTTTGGACGCTGACGATGAGCACATAGGTGGTAGTTGCTTCCAGGCGAATGGAGATATCTTGGCAGAGAGCCAGTATTAAGCGACTCATCCCATCATGCCAGAGTGAGTGGTTTTCCCTTTAACGAGTGGGATTGGTATTTCATTTTGAACTGTGTTAGAATGCCTCGTATTTCCGTGGGGTATTGGCAGCCTTATTCCATTTACTGTAGATACAGATTGGGCTTATTTAAAGGCAATCATACACGGTTGGTTGGGGGAGAAGCAAGTAAATTTATGGCTGATGATACCGGATAGGAGTAAGGAGAAGAGCGTTGATTATTGGTAGGAAGTAATTTACTTTCAGCAAGTCAGCATCATGGTTTTGAACAACAGAGGTTATGGGAAGATGGACGAGAAGATGCTAAAATGAGTTGGTCAGATGACTTTGCGTATATGATTGCTTGTTGATAACAGGTGGAGGGGAACGGGTTACTGAAGGTCAGCATGAAGGGTAGGTTGTGGGTTGGGTGAGGGTGGGAGTGAGCAAGTGAGGGACTGTGGTTCCTGTCAGGATATCATCCAGGCCACCTTTGCATTAGTTTGTTTTATCCATTGTAATAATTAGACATAACATTACCAGGTCCAGTGCTTGCTGTGTCCAGGCTGAGCACAATTAGGCTATACTACCTAGGCTTTGAGTTTAGGTATAACACCTAAGTCTTGAAGCCACACACATTTTTTCTTTTATGCGGGGTCCAGTAGCTTTGTTAAGGCTTCTGTTACAAATGAATGATAGAAGACAACAGATATGTGAAACTTGCAAATGTGTATTTACCTAAAGCATGTGGCGTCAGTTTTTCCTTTTGGCAGCTTAGTGGATACTTTATTTTTCGGCGTTTGTATTGCACCAGTAAGGTTGAAGAACACATTTCTGTCTTTATTTATTTTATTTTTTTAATATATTTTCTTCAGTGTCGCAGTTTCTGGCGCTTCTGTTGCGATTTGAGTGTATTTACACTTGTCATTTTTTATTTTAGTTTTTATACTTGTATACGCATTATGCACCTGCATTGTTCTTAGGTGGAGTGATAGAATGGATTGACTTCATATCTTTTTGGTTTTGTTTGTTTACGGATACAAAATGAAAGTTGTAGCCTTCTCCCCCACTGGACAAGTCGCGCGGCGTGTGGAGTCAGCAAGTGGACAGTAAGTTGCGAGTGTAGCGAGGCCTGGCCCAGGACTCGTACTTTAGACCTGTGGTGTAATTGAGTATCGGTAGCGTGGTTGGTTCATGATGTATGGCTATATATTGTAGAAGGAGAGAGTGCTGTGGCGGTGTGTGGCCCAGGGTGGAGCGAGGGGCAGACGCAGCCATTGATCGTGGGGGCCCAACAAGTGTTCCCCTGGCGAACTGGCGGCCTCCCCGCTTTGCCGCACTACACCGCCACCCTGCCGCAGTGCCGCCCGCACCTACCTCACCTCCTCCACTGTACTCGTTATTATGTCACAATTATGCTGTTAACTGTCACATTCCTTACCCAGTGCCGCGTACTTCTCTGACGGGATGATACAATAATTGGTGTTGTAAGTCAACTCCCGAGCTCTGCGCACCCCCGCACACTTGCCATTAAGCACTTGCTGCCCACCTGCCAGCGACTCACCCTTGACACTGGCACTTGAATCTGTCCGCTACCACACGCTCACCATGCCCATTGCTCCATCAACTTCTGGTCAGGCATCTCCCGCACCACAATTTTGTTTCTCTGCCCTCTGCCCTCTTCTCTCTCTCTCTATATATATACAGTACACACACACACACACACACACACACACACACACACACACACACGCACGCATGCACGCGCGCGTATGATCACCGTTGTAAGACTAGAATTATTCGTCCGTTAGTTTATGAGAATAAGTGTTCATGTTTCGTGTGCAAATGATGTACGGTGGCTCGTCCATTGTAAAAAGAAAAACAAAAAATGGTAACATTCATTTAGGCAAGTGTTGTGGAACGTTGGCAGCCAAGAAATGGTCTCTTGCCTCTAAGCATTCCTCAGCGCGCCTCTTGCCCCGCCCACCTACGCAAAGGTGGTACGTCCGTAACAGTGTTGATATTGTCGGTATATCATTACACTGTGGTAATTGATAAAATTAATGTATTTAATATTAACATGATGGTTTAAAATCATGTAGAAATTTGTCACATTTCAGCTGTACTGGCTGGGGTTGTTATGTAACTTAAGCAGAAGTAGGTAGAAGCGAGATATCCTTGTACTCTGAAGTGACGTCACGTGCAGTGTGAGTAGGCTTACACAGAACTGTACTTGTGTTTGTGTGTAGAGAGTTGGTGTGCTTGCCTGTCCCGGCTCATAGTAGTGGTGTTGGTGGACTGGAGGGTCACGTGGTGCTGGCTGCTGTTTGTAGTGCTACGCGGCAACCCCTCCTCCCCCTACCCCCTCCCCTCGCCAGCCCAGGTCCCTCTTTGTCCTCCCGCTTCTTGCTACACACCTCAGGCACCGAGAGGCAGTGTCACTTATTTTCTCTGTGTTGGACTGTCAGCCTAGTCATCCTGCACACCATGGTCTAGGTCGTACTATTGCTAATATTTCTCGCATTTCGTAAGTCTTGGCGTAGTCTGTAATTGAACGTGTACGGATATCAGATTTCGTTTGTAGCCATTTTCCATTTTAGTGTTCGTATCTTAGTACAAACTGTGTGAAGGTATTTCCATCTGATTGTGGTCACTACGTTAATGAACGCTGTTTGGGATTTGAGTGCATCTGTAAAATGAATGGTCAGGGTGAGGGGTATGGGTAAGTGAAGGAAGGGTAGCTGGTGGTGCAGCAGCTGGGGAGTGTCAACATGAGGCTGACCTGGCGGATCAATGACTGCGCCAGTTGGCTCTAGGATCCCGCACATGACTACACGCCCACCTCAGTCCGTGTCCACAGCCACCTGTCTGGTCACCACCTGCTTCCTGCGCCTAGGGCCTCCACATGGGACACTGTCAAATACTCCTTTCGAGCTTTGGTCCGGATGGCATAGCTGTCGAACACGGTAATGTGCATACAGCTTTGCAGTCTTCTGAGACGAGAAAATGTTGCTGTACCATAATTAAAAGTATAAATTTACTACGTGCACCCTCAGAACGAAGCACGGAGGTAGATGTTCACAGAAACTAAAAGGGTGCTTGCTGTTGATCACTAAGGCAATTATCAGTAAATTTTACTTTTCCATTTTGTGCCTCGTTATGTCATTTTATATTTTCTGATATTGCATTACGATATATTATTTAAATACGTGCCATATTCAAGAGAACATATTTTTCAGAATTCGAGCCGTTATAGAAATGTATTCAGTTTGAAACTTGTTTTTCATAATTTCTGCCGGTTTATATTTAAACTTGTTTATGTAGATCTCGTGCGACTCCGGACAGATATGTGCTGGTTGTTAGCCAAGTAGCTTTGAAGACTTTCAAGACCAAGTCTGTATTAAAGTACGATTATGGTGTATATAAGGCCAGTTCGAAAGGGGGAGGATTTTTCTTGACGCTGTTAGTGTTGCTGAAATCGGTTAAGTTTTGTGAATAGTTTCCCTGTTTCGTTGTATGTTCAGTAGATAAGTGACCTCATAACTCGATGAGTTAGAGACAGTGGATATTGCCTGTGAGCATATTATATATATATATATATATATATATATATCATATATATATCATATATATATCATATATATATGTATATATATCATATATATATGTATATATATCATATATATACATATATATATATGATATATATACATATATATATATGATATATATATATATATATATATGATATATATATATATATATATGATATATATACATATATATATATGATATATATATATATATATATATGATATATATACATATATATATATATATATATATATATATGATATATATACATATGTATGATATATATACATATATATATGATATATATACATATATATATGATATATATACATATATATATGATATATATACATATATATATGATATATATACATATATATATATATATATATATATATATATATATATATATATATATATATATATATATATATATATATATATATATATATATATATATATACATATATATATATATATATATATATATATACATACATATACACCGTATGTATATATAATATGTATACCGTATATATATATATATATATATATATATATATATATATATATATATATATATATATATATATATATATATATTAGTTGCAATATATATATATATATATATATATATATATATATATATATATATATATATATATATATATTAGTTGCATTTCATTCCAGTGCTGGAATGCTAGGGGATGGTCGAGGCCATGGTAATATCAGATAATTTGCGTAGCGAAGTCTGTTCATGATCTCCATGTTAATAAACCCCATTCGAAGACTGTAAACTGGGTAGTTTTGTGAAGGGATATTGAGGGTTCTTTACTAGACAAAGAAGAATCTCTGGTATAAGATGCACTGAAGCTACGATGATAACAGATGTCTTTCTGTAGTGCCTTGAAGAGCAGTTACAGAGCCTGAAGTTATTTTTGCATTTCCCCCCCTTAAGCCTGTAATGTTGAATATACAGTATAGCAGCACAAGCTAAAATTAAGGGTCAGCCGTAAATGATAAGCTCATTTTAATGACAGAGTCGGTCGAGGTCGTCTGCTATCAGAGTGGACGCGGGTTCGAATCCCGGCTGGGGCAGGAAAGTTTAAGTGATTTGAATTTCGTTAAAAAAGACTTCATCTATCTGGAGACCCGCCGACATGTCTTAGAAACATTCTCGCTAGTACGAGTACACCAGTCGTATGTTTGACAGCTTTCAGTGTGGAGTGTGGTGTTAGCGCCTACTTTGTGACATGTGGAGATGAATGGTAGGAGGCTGCTGACCTTAGTTCGTGTCCACACATGTGCTTGAACAAGTGCTGGCAACATGTAATACAATGAGGGCGAGTCGACATGTGTACTCGAACTTATGTTGGCAACATGTGTGGGAACATGTTTGTAGTAGTATTCGGACAGATGTATGCAAACATGTTTCAGTGCAGCTTCGAACACTAGCAGCAGAGGCGATGGGATAAGTGTGTCCATACCAGGCAGCTGAGACTTCATCATGATGTTGCCAACATGATCTGGACGCTGCTGTTCCCAGTATGTTTGGAGCGTGTTCGTTACTGTGTTGCTTACATGTTGCCAACACTTGTTTGAGCACACGTTTGGACGCGCATTAACGAACACGGTCCAAACATGTTGGGAACAGCAGCGTCCGGATCATGTTGACAACATCATGATCAAGTTTCAGCAGCCTGGCATGGACACATTTATTCCATCGCCTCTGCTGTCAGTGTTCGAAGCTGCATCGAAACAAGTTTGCATACATCCGTCCAAATACTGCTGCAAACATGTTCCCGAACATGTTGCCTGCCGTGTTGCCAACATATGTTCGAGAGCACGTGTGGAATCGCCGTAAGGGAACGGGCTTCCCGTGGCCAGAGCCGGACACATTAAAAGTGCATTTACATCAACATTAAAGATTACGTTTGATGATGCAAATGCCTTTTTGTGAAACGGGGCAGAACACGTTCCGGTCCTTTATATCTTTAAGGTGCCATGTTGGGTAGTCAAAATAGTGAGTGGATTTATATGAGAGCCCGTGTTTATATTCTAATCTAATCAGTATTAAACGTCTCCTGTCCATATTGAAACACACCATTCATTGTTTAGTGTTGTGACATGTTCCAGGACGTGCATCATGTGTAATGAACGTTTAAAGGTTATTTTTATTAGAATCGTAATGTTTAGAATATTTTAAGACAACTCCCGTAACTAAACTTGTTTTTTTTGACACATTGGTTGCTTAAGACCCACCATGTATGGAAATAATCTGCCCAAACAAGTAATACATAATTTCTTAATGCATACAAGGGACGCCTCGTCATATGAATAGAACTGCCTAATAGAAGTAGTCAGACTACTTACTTTCTTGATGGTATTAAGTTAATCTAGTATCAACGTGATAGTGATGGGAGTGGTCACGTCAAGACGTGCTTCCCGAACATGATTCACATTGTATGATGGAGTGGGCAGATTGTTCGGGGTTGGAAAAGTTATTCCTACAATCGGCAACGTTATTAGGGAGATGAAACAGTTTGGACCCAGCTTGGACCCTCTTCAGGTCGAGTCAAAACTTTTCTCCACAGTAAACATTTCCAACAATTCCTCCATTTGAACAAATCACAGCACTGACATCAGCACCCTTTTTTTTTAGGATTGTGAGCTGTTATGTTACGCAGCCAGCCAATCCATCCGGAAGGCATTGGTTGGCTTGGTGGGTGAGGGTGCGGCTGGCTGGCCCGGCTTGACTGCTGGCTGGTGAGTCCCCCTTGCTAGGGTTGTGACTGGTTCCTCTCTCTGCCAGGTTACTGCCTTAGCTTGCCCAATGTACAAAAGTTTTTTCAAATCTTAAGACCTTTTTTTTTTGGGGGGGGGGATGATGTTACACTTATTCAGTGCATTGGGAAAGTTGGAAGATTAGTAAAATCCACCAGTCAAAAATAATATGACGGCAGTTTTTAAGATTTTTAAAGGTAAAGCAAAAACTCAGGTTAGTGTGAGATAAGTTTGATGGGTTGCTAGAATGCCACGAATCTCAGCCACTCCAACATGTCATATACGCCAACGCTCTGTTGCCAAGAGCGTATCGGTATCTAACACTCAATTTATGGTTTACTACATCTTTATGCCTTAGTGCCCAGGCTGTTGTTTTTTTTGTTTTTGTTTTTTTCCCAGTTGATATTTTGTAGGATTATTCCAGTGGCCCCAGGTTTTGTAAACCGAATTATTAAGTTGAGGTATTAGCATATCGTAACGCCTTGCCTTTTAGCAAAGCCCCAACTCTGATGCTAGACTGCCTGCCTTCATCATTTTGCCAGTATGGTTGTTTGAGGTAGCTTCACTTCTGCTTGGAAAACCTGTGATACTTTTCGTGTGGCAGATTGCGAGGATTGAGGAATTGGGGGGGTCCAAAAGAGTTTATTCTATGTACGTTTCATGTTCTTAAAAAAAAAAAAAAACGTTGTGGTCTTAAGATTCCTTACCATTCTTCCAGAAGAAAAGTACTGAAGTTCTTATTTCAGCAGACGAGCCGGCAGGTAGAGAGGAGTCGTGGTGAAAGCATGCATAGCCTGCAGCTGGCCAAGCCTGTCCTCAGCACCCGCTGCGGTCACTCACCAGTTGCAGACGAGCGGGATTTTTTTTTTTTCCCCCCACTAGGATGTCTGTAGGAGAGGGGGGGAGGGGATATTTATTTTATGTCCATCTAGATGGTTGGTCGTGATATTCGTAATCCACCCAAGGAAGCATCTCATTCTGGCAACAGTGTAATTAAACAAGTAGTGTACCGTGCAAACTATTCAGACTGCTGTGTGGTCAACAGAGAAGTTTGGAGCGTCGTGGAATGCTAAGAAATGGCGGGAGGGATGAAGAACCTAGATTTGGGGGGGATGAGTGAGAGGGGGACATTCTCTCACGTCTGACCTTACCTTGGGCATTGTAACTCTCCGCCCGCCGTCTTCTCTTTCATACAGACTAACAGTGCACAAAGTTGACTGTAACCTGTTTTATGTGTGGGTGCTTATACTAACGTTTGTGCTTTCTTTACAGGTAAGGCGATGATCCACTTGGAGGTTGGGGTGACGTAAGTAGTACCTAAACGTTTTGGGGTTGTGGTGCAGCCTGAGGTGAGCGAGATGGAATACGATATGAAACGTGAGAGTTCCCGCCCACCCTCCTGCCCTTCTGCCGCAGAGCCACGTCCACCAGTCTCCAATGACTGGCCACTACCCTCCTTTTCTGTTTATTTGGACATTGCTTGCTGTGGAGCAGAGCCATGTCCTCCATTCTCCACTTATTGCCCACGCTGTTCCTGTTTTGTTGTAGTGGAAATTGCTAATTCTAGAGCTCGATTTCCGTACCTTTGAAAGGATAGTTTATGTGAACATTGGTGTACGGAATACAAACGAGTGTCATTTGTTTCATGCCGCCTTGAATTCGCGATTGATACGGGACCAAGTGGAGGGAAGTTTAACGAAAGTATGGGGCATTACTAAATCGGTATGCAGTTTTTAGTACTAATCTGTTTAAGTAACTAGAGAGGCATTCAGTGGAGCGCATCTCTGCGACAAGGGCAACGTAATTTACAAACCTCTCTTCATAATGGGTTAGGTTTTTTCATCATTGATTGGGTTTCGCAAAGTGTTTTGCGGGTCCAGAATCTGTAATACGATCCGGATCGGTCCCAAAAGTTAATCAGTTGTTCCTTGGGAGATGGACTATCTACCCACCAAATTTGGTCCAAATCTGTCTTGTAGTTTTGAGCAATCCTGCTAACAGACATACTAACAAACATCGGTGCTAAAAGTTAATCGAGTGTTCCCTGGGGCATGGGCTATCTACTCACCAAATTTGATGCAAATCTCTCTTTAGTTTTTTGAGTGATCATGCTAACAAACAAGCAGGGATGATAACACACTTTGTCGGAGAAAGTATCCTAATAATCATCGTCATCACCAAAGGATGTGGTGAGTTAAGGTCCAGAAAGCAAGATGAAGGGATAATTTCCCAGCAAAATTGGCCAGACATTCATTCATTCACGATTCAACTCCCTTGAAATCTTGCTGTACCTCACAGTCCCATTCTATACTTGTAGGAACTTTGTTGACATAAGCATTGATTTGTACCACTGGTAGAGACCTGCTGAACAGTGGACGACAACCATGTATGTTTGGTTAGAATATATAAGAATTCATTTGAATCAGTGGGTAAAATGGGGTTGGTCATGATGTCTGCCAGTTGAGATGGGCTGACTTAAAAAAGGGGGCCATTTTTGCGTTGATTTAGTCTTCGTAGCACCTTTGCGTACCGATGCATTGTTCGTGTTAGTGATATTCTCAATGCAGTGTTAATATTTAAAATTTACTTCGTTAATATAAATATCAGAAGAATATATTAACGTAGTTGCCATCAGTATTCGCTTCATCCCCAGGGTTTCAAAACAGAGCAAGGTTTACAACCCGACTGATACGTGATTGGTTGTTTTAGCAAGAAGTCATTTGGTTCTGGCATGATTTTAATGCGATGTACAGTAGCCGTTAGCCGAAAGTGTTCCATATCCAGGGTGAAATAGCCAAAGAGAGGTGTCGGAGAGCACCTAAGCTGACGGGAATACTAGCATAGTGTAGTGACGGATGCACGGGCGATGGCCAGGATATCCGCTCACCACCACAGCCATACACACAGCTCCTCTGTCTCTGCCACGTCGCCCGCCTGGTGATAGTCTTTTTTAAAGAGGATTCGGTTTATCATAAGGCTTCCTGGCCTTTGTACGTGATAGAAACTTCTTATTCAATGAGTGTGAGGAAAGTTGATGTTTTGTCGAGAAACTTGAATAGAATGAGTTGAATTTGTTTGGATTTAGATGGGTAATGGGAGAGCACAACATAAAGACGGCCGTAAAATCAATCAAATGTTAAAATTGAAGACTGGATGGTTATAGTCGAATCGGAGCTTTCTTGATATATTTGCAGTTTAAAACGAATACATATTGTCTGGAGAGTGGAAGTGGTAGCTTATTGTATATCCATCAAGACAGTGATATTAGGAAAGTATTAATGCATGCATTACCCAAGACTGACACAAAAACATTACGGAAACGACTAATTTCACACACATAAGGGAAAGAGGGGAGCGCGGGCCACTAGTAGTACTAGCAGCAGCAGCGGTGGCGGTCGCCATTTCTCCATCCATTCATTGTGGGTGTAGCGGGGAGACAGACAGCTGTTGTTGCCATGTGCTGCCAAGGTTTGCTGGCGAGCTCTTGCCTTCTGGCTGACAGAGGTGCTGATCCGGCATTCAGCCAACCTCTTTGATTCACGGGGGATGTTGGTGTGAGGGCAGGAGAGAGGAGAAAGTAGTTTTTATGTGTGTGTGGGTGGGTGTGTGAGTAAAATACTGTCTGTATGCTTGTTTGTGTTTAGCAGGTGCGTTGAGCAAGGAACGTGTCTTGTTTGAACAGTGTGTGTGGGTGGGTGGGTAGGTGAGTAAAATACTGTCAGTATGCATGTTTGTGTTAAGCAGGTGCCTTGAACATAGAACGTGAATTGTTAGAACAGTGTGTGTGTGTGTGTGTGTGTGTGTGTGTGTGTGTGTGTGTGTGTGTGTGTGTGTGTGTGTGGAAAATACTGTCGGTATACATGTTTGTGTTGAGTAGCTGCGTTGAGTATAGAACGTGTATGTGTGTGTGTGTGTGTGTGGAAAATACTGTCGGTATGCATGTTTGTGATGAGCAGGTGCGTTCAACATAGAACTTGTTTTGTTTGAACTGTGTGTGTGTGTGTGTGTGTGTGTGTGTGTGTGTGTGTGTGTGTGTGTGTGTGTGTGTGTGGCGGGGGAGGGGGGGGGTGGCAGGAGGTGACGGTCACACTGTTGCTGGAGCCGGCTGTGAGTAATTTGACGTTTCCGCGCCCCCGGGCCCCCTCTGCCTCTTCACCACAGCTACCATTTCCCCTGCCACCACCGTCACCGCCATAACTTCCACAGTCACCGTCAATACCTTTACAGTCACCATCACTATCTCCACCACAGTCATCTCCACTAACCATAGTCTCCCT
This sequence comes from Coenobita brevimanus, assembly GCF_032717465.1. NCBI lineage: Eukaryota > Metazoa > Arthropoda > Malacostraca > Decapoda > Coenobitidae > Coenobita > Coenobita brevimanus. The sequence continues at coordinate 32,605,739 of NC_137017.1, forward strand.
GTCTTCTCGTCACTGCCACCACCTTCACTGTCATTCATTGTTCTCATAGCCATTACATTCATCGTCACTATCCCTCACCGTCACTGCTTGCACAGTCACAGTCTTTACCATCATGTTACTACCATCACCTTCAGTGTCACTAAGTACTGCCACCTTCACTCGCTACCGTCATTGCCATTACTTCCATCCTTAGGCTCATCATCACAGCCATCATTTCCTGATTACCTTCACGATCACTTTATTTCCCTCACCCAGTCACTGCCTTCACGACTATCCATGCCTTCCATCATTACCTCCACCACTGTCACCGCCTTCACCATCACTCCTACCTTCGCCACCACTTACGCTTCATCACTCACCACCTCCATCAGTGTCACAACCCTCACCACCCCTGCTTTTGTCACCAAGCGAGTTAGGGCCATACCCATTGCTCCTACCATAACCATCACACTAGGGCCATCACGTCCACTATTGTCCTACCACCACTATCTCTTGCCACCACCATCACTGCAATAACCCACAAACAACGCTACCACCCCACATCGTCTACCACCGTCATCCACCAGTCCTCGTCTACTTGCCTTCATTACCACTATCATCATTATCTACCAGTCCTCGCCGGCATCATCATCATCATCGTGGACTTCTCATCATTATTTTTAAGATCGACTTACCCTCGACGACACACCTGCACTCCCTCAGAACCTGTTTTCCTGGCCATGCGAGTACATAACCCCAACTCAGTCTCGGAAGCAGGGTTAAGGACAGTATCCCCCTCCTATCTCTCTCTCTCTCTCTCTCTCTCTCTAGTTCTGTAATTTCCTGTCTGTAGCAGTTTTTTTTTTTTAATTATTATTATTATATTTTTTTTTTAATGATTGCTTTTCTGTTCCTTCAGTTCGTCACACTCAGCAGTTTCTTCATTTCCTTGCCCTCGTGTTGTAGTTTTCCCTTTTACTAATGTACAGTTATCCCAGCCTCATGTGTCATCAAAGGCACGGCTCTCACCTCTCCCCCTTTAACATTTTTCCCTCCTCTCCCTGCGCTTTCTTTTATGGTGCAGTCGTGTCTTCTCGCTCTTAGTTTTCACAGTCCTCTGTCTCTCTTAATGGGCGCTCCTTCCCTGGCCGCAGGCAAGTCATTAAATTATCGTCATGGAGGAGTATTCTTTAAAACCAAGAGGAGTGGAGTCGGGAAACTGGTGGAGGGTGAAGGAATTGGGAGATGTGGTGAAGACTGATGGCAAGAATAAAGGCAGTGAACAAGGCGGCAGGTTTTGTCTTTAGTGTGAATTTTTCGGTCTGAACAATACAGTTAAAGTATGCCACAGCTTTATATCGTACGGTGAAGTTGTTTTACAGTAACAATCGCCTTTCTCATATTAGCATATTAAGATTTGGATTTCTCTTGATATTTGAGTGTTACATTGTTAAGAACGAAGGTACAAGGCTTAGCCTTAAGCATGGATGAGAGACCTTGCAGTAGTGCAAGTATGAGTCTTGTAATCACATGGAGATCAATAATTTTACCAGTGGAACCCCTAATCTTAGTCGTGTGTACGGCTGCGAGATATGTTAATGCAGGTATGTGTATTTGAAGAAGGACCGGTCGTATTAAAGTTGGATTCCTCATGATTATTGAGTATTTGGTAATCATATTAGGATGTCCGTAATTTTATCAGTGATACCCCCAGACTTAGCTATGTGTATGGCTAGAGAGGCCTTTAAATAGCGCAGGTATGTGAGGAAGGGCCTGTACCAGCCGGGGCACCAAGGTCGTGAGAAGAGGGTAGGTTGCGGAACTGGTCCTGTGAGTGAAGGGGATGGAGGGGACGCCTTCCATTCCTGCCTCTCCCAACCCTCCCAGCTCCCTCCACCCTTTTAACTCTCCACCGTAGCCTCGCCGTATCACAGCACGACCAGCCAGCCAGCCGGTGTGGGTGGTCGCTACTAAGAGTTGGATGGCTATTTGGGCAAGAGTTGAAGAAAAACGTAGCCCCTCGTGCAGTATCTTTGAATGAAGTAAGAGAATTGGTTATCTGCCCATTGCTAGTTTATCGATTAATATACCTCGGTTACATAACGAGTTCAGACGCGTGAAAAACTGACCAGTTGGCAACCTGCGCTGCGACCCGATGCCGGTATGGAGCGTCGCTAGGGAGGGAGGGGAGACAGCGTTGTTGGCGGGGGAGGCGGCGATGGGGTGAGCCTTGCGTGACGAGGGGGCGTTGCCTCTACGGTTCACTACCAGGCCCCTTTGGAAGACGTTCTCCTCCAACTTGTCATCTCGTGCCGCTTCCCATTCTCAACCACCATCGTTTATTTTTAGACTCTTCCTACCTAGTTTTGCAGCTCTTGCTTTATTTTTGTTTTATTATTGCTTATTTGCTGTCTTTATCGTATTTCTTGCTGCTTCCGCTGGTGAAGCACTTGCTTCTTGTATTGGTAGTTTCTTACTCCATACTTGTGCAGTTGTCAGTTTAACGTATTTGCGATCTGTCATAAAAATTGCAAATGTTTCACCAGATTACTTGACAGTTCACACGTAATGTAACTATGAAGTGTGGCATGAATCTGCTGCAATTACTTTGTAACGCCTGTGTGCAAGAATCGGATAGGTGGGTCAGTAATGGAATGATCGGCGTGCAGTGGACATTCTTTGGACGCGTGTGTTTGTGCGGTTGGTGGTTAGTTGGTCGGCGGTGAATGGCTTCCGTTGTGTGTGTGTGTGTGTGTGTGTGTGTGTGTGTGTGTGTGTGTGTGTGTGTGTGTGTGTGTGTGTGTGTTGTGCCTGGTATGGTGAGGCCTGGGCTATGTTGTGGTGGACGCTGCCAGATTGCGGTTGAGCGTGTGGGACCGATGACAATGACCTCGTGTTCTGTACAACAGATGGCGCTCCCTCCACACAGATGACGCCGCTTCACTCCACTACTCGCTACACCACTTCCCTATAATGTATTCTACCTCTTAGACTGTTCTTACTGCGCTCTTCCTCATTTCCCTCTCCCTCTTTGCTGTACTTCCACATTTCTGAATCACTCTGGCGTACTCGCCACACTGGTCCTCCCCATAATGTATTCTTCCTCTTACTGTTCTTCCTACTGTAGTCTTCCTTTTGACACTGCTCTTCCCCATAATGCATTCTTTTATTAGCATTGTTCCCTCTGCCGCCCTATTTTTTTTTATAACATAGTTTCACTGCTACGGTCGCCATAGTACCCTTTCTCATAACTTTTCTTCCTCTGGTACTGTTGCCCATACTGCACTCTTCCTAATATTCTCCATCTTCACGTTACATTCTTCACGTGGCCTCTGCAGTACTCCACCCCCTATGCTCTACTTCTGTAATTTTCATATTAATATACATTTACTACACTCTCTTCCGTTTGTAACTGTCTGTACTCTTGTGTAATGTATTATAAAGGTATTGTATTCTTCCACCAGCACTTTTCTTAAACTTGTCTTATTATCCATTTACTGTGCTATACTACATGTTATATGCTTGGTATCGAATTATAATATTCTCAGTTTTGTACTTAAACCACATTAATGACTCTTCCTCGGCTGTACTGCACCTCTTTTGAAGTCGATACGCAGATAGGTATTTTATTTAGTTAAGTCATATATGTGTAGTGTTGCAGTAGTGTCCTGTAAACGGGGATCACTGTTTAATTACCATGCGTAGTTTTGTCAGTAACTGTTGCTAGTGTAAATCGTGTTAATAGGGATTATTTACTTGTCTATTCAGTAGTCCTGCCATAACTCTTGCTTTGCTTTGCAAATAGGGGTGGGTATTACATGCGCCTTGTATTATCATCATCATCAATTTTGTTGCACTCTGGTCATGGGCTCAACAACCCGTTCCCTAAACCCCAGCTGTCCCGCCCTCTACGTACCACACACCTCACCATGTCACCACTTATCACATGTACATTATGTGGTCTTTATGTCTTTACTTCTTTTGGTATTGGAAGTTTCGTGCAAGCCGGGGTCATCATTTGATTGTATTCTTAAATAATGCGAAGTCTTGTCTGTCAGTAACCCTTTTGATGCTGTAACAGTCCCACCCAGAGCGACCTTGAGTTGCTGCCAAACGCCCGCCAGCGCATTCAGGAGTTGCTTTATTCCAAGTGAAGGAGTGTTGGCCAACCTTATAACTCCTAGAGCGTAACACAGGTCTTAGTGGGCGTTCTTAACCCTTTCAGCAGGTTGATCTGTCGTGTTAGGATTTTCTTTTTGGCTAATCATTGGTTTTGTTCAGTTTGGGGGAGATCACGTGGCGAAGGATATGAAATCTTCGTAAACTTCAGTACAGTGAATTTTCCTGATACGTTACTCAGCTACCGTACTGCCGGAGGCTTTTGTGTAGCTAAAAACTCGCCCCTCATTCACTGAAATGGAAGAAGGCGCCAGAGAGGCTTCCTGGAGGGAGGGAGGGAGAGAGAGAGAGGCTGTGTGTGTGTGTGTGTGTGTGTGTGTGTGTGTGTGTGTGTGTGTGTGTGTGTGTGTGTGTGTGCGCGCGTGCGTGCGTGTGTGTATGTGTGTTTCCCGGAACTAAATTACTCCAACAGAATGTGTATGAAGGAAAGTTTTGGCAGCAGTGTAATGTGTAAGGAAGGTAACATTGTACTTGTGCGACGTCATGCTCAGATAGTTTGCGGTGGTGCTTTAAAGTTCGTTGGTCTGGTCAGTGGTGGAGAGCCAGCTGTTCAACGTAACCTCAGCCATTTACTTTTTAACTTCCGGCTCCACGCGCTCCAACGCCAACGCCTAGCTTCCCTCCTCTCCTTCTCAGAGCTAGAGCCCCTTCCCCCATGTCTTGAGAATATTCACTTCTCGATCTCCTCTTTAATCATATCACATTCCATACTCTCTCATTAAACTACATCCCTCATTACAATGGCAGAACGTAGCTTCTTCCCTGAGCTAGAGCGCCTTTCCCCCATGTCTTGGCTTTCTCCGCTTCGAACTCTTATCTCGGTAATATGCTATTCACACATATGCAGTAAAGTGCATCCATCATTTCAGCGCCAGCGCTTAGCTCCCCTCCTTTCTTCATGCATCAGGATTTTCCACTTGTCTTTTTTTTTATCACATTTCTCATTCTTTATTCTTACATTAATTAAAAGTTCAATACAACCTTCGTAGTTCACAGCTTTCTACATGGTTATATATTCCGTCATCTGCAGTGGAGTGAGATGGTGGGCGAGACGAACGCCTCGAGACTGTCAGTGAGAAAGTCGTTGGAGAAATCGTACAGGAGGTTGGTTGTGTTAGATGACTGGTCGCTTTGGCCATGTGAGTGGTATAATGGATTTGGCAGGCCAGAGTGTGGTGGTTAAGAATCACGTTGGCTAAGGTTGCGGCATGTTTTGCTGGTGGTTGTTTTTAGCTGAAGCTACTTCTGGCCACTGTAGAGGAAGCAGTGTTGGCAGTTTAAGTTTAGAGTGAAGGCGGTGGCTGTGTTGTTTTAGTTGGTTTTAAATGCGGCGGTTGTTGCTTTGGCAGTAAAATTTAAAACGAAGGCTGTCATTGTGCTGCTTTGTTAATGGCTTTGAAGTGTGGAGTAGTGGTGGAGGGTGGAGGAGGATGTGATGGTGAAAGAGCCGAGAGTGGGTCAAGTTCAAGGCTTGTCGGACCAGGGGCAGCAGCCGTTGCCACCACCAGTTCTATGACCTCCTTTTGTACCTCACCCGGATGAGGCTGGGAGCGCCACTACTCGCTTCGTCTTTATATATCGTATGTTAAACTTGCGCCGGGTCTTAAAACTTGGGGCATTTCAACAAAGGAAGTGTATGGGAGTGTCTTAAACATTTCATTACATTTACCCATTACATGTTTGTTAGTAGAAAAGGTGTTGACAGCGAAAAGTTAATGTATCAGGCAAGAAGTGATAATCGTGACAGCATAAGGGTGTTGGCACGGTTACGCATTCTGCTTTATTGACTTTGAGCAGCTTTCCTATTCGTTTCACGTGGTGGCCATTGTGAATAGCCTGGGTTGAAGAACTCTGGAGTGTGTGTATGGGGCCTGGTGTAGAATAGTGTTGTATTCTAAGTGGCTTTCGGGATTTAGCACCTCTTCTTCAAGCAGTCTGTTTTTACTTATTGCACACCTATATCCTCTTGTGACTAACACAATTGTCACATTAAAGTGATGTAATCAGCATACTACAAGTTATTCAAGTAGGCCACGTAAATAGCTAAGAATGAGGTGCTGCTAAGCGTCCAGTGCTACCTCCAATACGGCCGACTAGCAGTAGTATGAAGTGGTGGCGACGTGGATGGCGATGTAGCTATCAAAGAACGATAACATGTAGTAGGCTGAAAAGTGTCTAAAGAAGTGGTGCTACGAAGCCTCCAGTGCCAATTTGAATGCAGGCCACTGGCAGAAGTTGGAAATACTAAGTAAATCACCAAGGAAGACGTGTTGCTCACCTTCCAGTGCTACCTAGAATGCGGCAGAGTACCAGAAGTTTGAAATGCTAAATAAATCGCAAAGGAAGAGGTGACACGAAGCCTCTCGTAGCACCACGATTACTTCCCACTGCTAGAAGTTTGAAGTACGAGGGACGAGTAACGGGAAGGCGATAAAAATAACATGAGAGAATATTAAGATGCAGTAGTTAAAATAAATCGCATTAGAGGTGCTGTGTAGCCTGCAGTATCACTTACAATGCGGGTCACTATCAGAAATTTGAGGTGTGGGGCGCGTGGCGAAGGAGGCGATATAAGTAACATGAGAATATTCCTTTATGCTCTCAACCATTATTCTTCCCATCTGTTATCCCAAGTATTTTTCCAGGATATTAATTAATAGTTATTTCTTTCTTTACCCCAAGCATCGTATCGTGAGCTGTAGAGGATAAATAGATTAGGACGAGAAGCAACGAAGCCTTCAGGGGCACCTCAAACACGGGTCAGTGTTAGAAGTTTGAAGTGTGTGTGGAAGGCAGGCGGCGGGGGAGGCGGGGCGTGCGTGCGTGCATGTGTGCATGTGTGCGTGTTGGGGTCGTTGACTGCAGCAGCGGGGTACTGGCGCGGCTCTGGTGGTGACTCCTACTTTGACCTTCCCCTCCCCCACTTCCGCCACTCTTGCTCCCACGCACTCTTTCTTGGGCTTCAGGCACCGGATGTACGCACTTGTTGAGGTGGGGCCACGTCTTTACCCTTCAGACGGAGAACGACACTTTCATTTTTATTCTTACTCTCTGCAAACAGTTTTATTCAATTTGGGAGACTTTTCTAGCCGGAAGGGTGAGATATAGTGTACAGATGAATAAATTCAAGTGGGGATGTTAGGAACAAACCCAAACAAGACCTCTTCGGGTGGAAAGAGTAGACGGAAATAACTAGACTTTTCTTAGGTGCTTCCGCAACTCCCAGCTTTATAAAGGGTGACAAACTAAAGAGCAGTTCAGGTATATTTAGGGGATGGGAAATGTTATGCCAGGTAAAATGGGAAGAGAAATTACCAATACTTTGCTACCCATCAAGACAACTCCCATGTTGCTGATAAGGAAGGTTATATGTAATGTTCCAACCAGTATCGTAGGGCCCTGGCCATAATCAACGGTATTTACGTCTTTCCTTTGTATTCCAAATGATTTTTTTCCCCCCTGTCAACTACCCATGAATGTTCTGACTTGAGATTGTAATATTGTGGATTAATTTTTAAAGTGTTAACTTTTCAGTACGTTTATCTACAAAGTTGTTGTGGACAGGACAAGGTGGTAGCGGGATGAGGCGGCAGAGTTGGTGAGAGGGGAGGGGAGGGGCGGGGAATGGGGGGGGGGATGCACTTGGTTCAAGGTTAAGGGAAGTTCGTCTAGGAGTCCACACAACACTCCTTTAAAGCAGCATCATAGTGCCCGTACAATCGCGCTTATACTGGGAACGTTTATGTGAGAGCTCGCACACATTTAAGAGAGGTCTGTCAAATGTTTTGTGTCATGTATATTGCATTGCATACGAGCTGCGAAGGTCAAGGGAAGTTCATCCAGCATTTACATATTACTCCTTTATGGCAACATTCTAGTACCTCCACAGTCGTGGGTGTACAGGGAACGTAGACGAACTCAACCACATTTAACATAGGTCAGTAATTTCTGTTATGTATTTGACATCGTCATAAATTCGGAGGGTACTTTGAAACTCCTTCCTCAACAGTGTACTAGCTACTCCATTTCATCATACTAGCTGCTCCATTTCATCAAAGCCCCAAACTACTTTGTCAGCCACCTCCCTTTCTCTCCTGCCACTTCCTCGCTCATCTTGCATCTCATTGCTTCAGCCCTCACCCCTCGTTCATTACCCCTTCTAGCCTCAACTCCCCCCCCCTCCCCCCCTATTCTCTCCTTAACCCTTCTACACTTTCCACCTCGTCGTTCCACACCTTCCCACCATAGTCCACACTTCACCCGTCAGCCTACATCTTCCCATCACATTTTACACCTTTCGTTCCTCCTCCGTCTGTCTTGCCCCACCTCGCATTCCACACGCATTTTCATCGTCTTTACACTCTCCTATTTTGCCATTCTATACCTTATCCACCTAGCCTATCCACGCTCTCCACTTCATTTTTCCACACGGTTCCACTTCATCTCGGCACACCCTTGCCTCAGCCCCACACCTCCCTCCCCCCGTCTCGTTTTTACAGTCCCTCCTCATATCTACACCATCTCCACACTCCCTCCTTCCCGCCTTCGTCGTACTCCCTCCTTCCCTCCCCCTTTTTCACCCTTCTTGCCAGCCTTCCATCACCTTTCTCTTATTTCTAGACTCATCCACTCCTTAATTTGCACATACACTATTTCCTCTTTACATTTCCCAATATATTCACACTCAGTCACATCTCTGCACTTCCATATCCCCTTTCATTCACTACAGTGCCTCCGTATTTCCACATTCATCTAATATCTTTGCAGTACTTCGTGTCTCCATAGTCTTCCAATCCTTTGCCTGTTTACATTCCCTGTTCTCTGCACTACCTCCCATGTATCCACACTTATCCAGGCTTCCTTCATATCCACAGTCATCCGGTCTCCTTCATATCCACACTCATCCAGGCCTGCCTCATCCCTACACTCAGATCGCATCTCCTCCAGGCCTGCCTCATCCCTACACTCAGATCGCATCTCCAACATCCACTCACTCTTTCCTCGTCTACAACATTGTCATTCCCGTATCTCCAACAATCACTCACACCTCCCGTATCTCCAACAATCACTCACACCTCCCGTATCTCCAACAATCACTCACACCTCCCGTATCTCCAACAATCACTCACACCTCCCGTATCTCCAACAATCACTCACACCTCCCGTATCTCCAACAATCACTCACACCTCCCGTATCTCCAACAATCACTCACACCTCCCGTATCTCCAACAATCACTCACACCTCCCGTATCTCCAACAATCACTCACACCTCCCGTATCTCCAACAATCACTCACACCTCCCGTATCTCCAACAATCACTCACACCTCCCGTATCTCCAACAATCACTCACACCTCCCGTATCTCCAACAATCACTCACACCTCCCGTATCTCCAACATTCACTCACATCTCCCGCATCACTTCTCTGCCTCCCTCTCCCTCATCTTTACCGTCACCACTCCTCCCGCATCTCCACACTTCCTCCTCCTTTCGTATCCACTCTTCTCTCATTTTTCATCTTTCCCTCTCCCACTTCCTTGATGTCTCCCTCCCTCTTGTACACCCTATTTCCTGTCCCCAGATCCATTTTCCTTTCAGCCAGCTTCCCCACCTCTTCTCTCCCACGACTCCTCTCCCCCCCCTCATCTCCCCACTACTCCTCCCCCCCCTCATCTCCCCACTACTCCCCCCCTCATCTCCCCACTACTCCCCCACCACATCTCTCCAGCAGCTCCTTCCCCACCCGATCTCTCACATGACTCTCCCACAACTCCTTCCCACATTGTTTCTCCAATGACTTCCCATCATCTCTCCCACGACCCTCCCCGCTTTATATCTGCCTCCACACCATTCCACTTCCCCACACTATCTTTACCATCACTCCACCAATTTATCTTTACATCACTCCTGCCCACTTGCCCACATTATCTCTCACCACTTCTCCCCACTTGCCCACATTTTTACTTCCACTCCTTCCCACATCCGTACACCATCTTTACCTCCACCCTTTCCCACTTCCACATATTTTCTACCACTCCTTCCCATTACCCCACATCATCTTAGCCACTAATCCATCCCACTTATTTACCTTTCTCTGTTACCACACCTTACCATTTATCCAGCTTTTCTCTACCAGCACTGCTTTTCATCTCCATCACCACTCCGTCACCTCATCACTGTTCCCTCCATCTTTCCATCCGTTCTTCTCCATCTCTACACCCCGTCCTCTCCCTGCACGTTTCTCGGCGATCCCTTCCCACTTACCTCTCACTCCGCCCCGCCCCACTCCATCCGCGTCTCTGCTTCCTGCCCTCCCCACCTCCATGGCCCCTTTAATCCTCGTTTTCGTTTACATGGAGGAAATTTGAATAACCCATGTGCGCTGGACAGGTCTTGAGAAGCCGCTATTCTCTTTCCTTGTAGCCCTCCGTCGTCATGCCGCCCTCCTGAGCCTTGAGATCACGTTGAATTAAAGTTTTCGACAAACCCTTCACCGACTCCGGTCAGGACAGGCATTTCCACCGCCTGACCGGCAACTCTGCAATTAATTCTAGGTGCAGCCAGAGTGGTAATGGAGTTTGGCATATAAATAGGCTTGTGTAATTGTAGCACGGGCGATTATAGCAACTTGTTCATAAGTCAAATAAACTTACTGTTAGTTATGCTATTACCAGAAAATAATTACCAACAAGTGCCGTACTGTCGCCGAAAGGATTAAAGTGTTATTAATGCTCAAATTTTTTCGCTTCGCAGACGTAAAGTTAGTTAAATTAACACGCCTTCCTTTCCCGAGAAGTGGTTTTCTTGAGGGAGAGATGGTTAAATATTTGCTCATTAGGTAACAGTTCTACCCAACCCTTTTCTGCTTTGGAGTTCCCCCCCCCTCCCTCCCCCCGTCCCCTAGAGAAACGTCACAAGGAGATGAGTTGAGGCATATTTGCATTATCTCAACTTTTATACGTGGTATCATATATCTACATAACTTTGTTTTTAGTTAATATTTTCCTATGCCCTCTCCATTTACAGTACAAGACCACTTCAGTAGAGTGAGTGGGGATTTTCTTGTTTTTTCTAGGATACTCATAAAATATGTGTGTAACTTTTTCATTTAGCTAATATTTTCTTTTTTGCTCTCTATTTACCAAACCACTACAATACCGCGCACACTCATAAAACATCGTCTAGATCCCCCACCCCCCCTCATGTATCTGCATGTACCGAGAAACATGTCACTAGGGGAGTGTTAAGGTCATATTCTTCGCTTAAGAGGGCCGGGGGAATAGATGTGAGTGCGTCTGTGAGGTGGCTCTGGAAGCAGCCATACCGCCTCGTTGGTCCCAGGCGAAATATAGTAATGGGCTGTTGGGAGACCACTTCTGTACCTCCAGCCTTGGGACCTGATCTCTGTCGCTGCTCTTACCTTACTTTCCTTACTCACCCCTTGCCTTCCCTTCCCTTTATTTTTCCCCTACCTTTCCTTTCCCTTTCACCGACCTCGGGGACTTGATTTGTCGCTTCTTTTACCTTTCCTTTATTTTTTTGTATTGTACCTTTCCCCTACCTGTCCTTCCAGTGCCTAGGGACCTAATCTTTGTAGCTTCATTTCCCTTCCAGTTACTAACCGTACTTTATATCTATTCCTGCCTTAAACTGATTTTTACCTTGGGCTTTCCTTCCTTCAACAATATCTCCCTCCCACCCATCCCTTATTGTTTCCTTTCCGCCCTTTTCTCATTTCTTCCGACATAATCTTAGCCCCTTGGACGTTTCCTTATTCCTTCCTTCCCACCTCTCCTCCTTCACCTTTACAGTATCGATCTGTCTTCCATTCCCTTTACTTTCCTTATCTTCCCTTCCGTTTCCTCCCGTCTCCCTACCTCTCACCTCTTACCTTTTAAATCTGTATTGCCTTTCCTTCCCAGTATCCATCTCTGCTTTTACCTTTTCCATTTATATCTGGTTTATTTTTTTTTCCATTTTTTGTTTCACTTCACCTGCTTCATCTTCCGATTATGTGGGTCGTTTCTCTTCTTCCTGCCCGACGTTGCAACCCACCATTTTCTCTTTCGTTTTATTCTTTCTCTTACTGGTCTTTGCCGTCTTTTGTCTACGTTCGGAGGTCACACTCCGCCACCTAGATCTTCTTCCAGTTCATTCTGTTTCCCGTCCCGTCTTCCCATTCACAAACGTTGTTACATTTCTGTCTTGACAATCTTTCTTCAAATTGCATTTGAGCCTTCGTTTGCCATGCTTCGTAAACCCAAGTCTTTTTGTAGTCCCTCTCATTCCTTTCTTCCTTTCTCTCAGCTTGAACCAGCGAGGAAGATGACTTCATCAGCCAGACCAAACTTAAAATGTTTTTCGATATAAACATTATCAGCCAGAACACCTCGGCCTCGTGATCTGCCCCAGTCTATACGGCCTTGACTAAGCTCACTGATGAAGTCGTGCCCCAACGTCTTTCTTCCTGCTGCTCACTCCACGATTTTGAAATACGTGTTTTTATCTCTTACATTTGAGGCATTCACTTGATATAGAAGGATTTTGTTGGGTCTCGAGTCTTATATTTATTTTAAGTTCCAGGATCTAAATGAACTAGAAAAAAATTATTAAAAAGCTAATGGCGAGTCGTGCCGGAACTTTGGGGGAAGCCATTACCCAAGTTGTAACGATTAACTAAACATGCCCAACGACTGTGTGCTGAATTGCAAGTACAGACAAAGGACCGGAACTTATTCTGGTGTTGCGTGCAATGGAAACGTGGCTGTGGTGTCATTTATACTTTGTGGCGTTGGTAACATGGTGGTAGAAGGGCAGTGCGGGCGGAATCGATACAGGGTTGGCAGTACTCGGCGGCATGAGCTGGCCCACCACACTGCACACCTGGCCTACCGCACCCCTACCTTATACCGCATCACTCTCCTGTTTATGATCTCTCTAATTGCAGCCTGTCCCTACCCGTGCAACGCTGCCTGCTTCCTGGCTCGTTGGTTTGCTCTGCAGCCAGCCATAACCTCACTGCCGAACTTTGTAACCACTCTTTTCGCACACCGCAGCCACTTTTCCCTTAATCCCACTCTTGCTTACACTGCAACCCACTCATGCTTCAGTATCCCCTCGTCACCTCTTCCTTTCCTACCCCCTTACTTCTCTCCTAAACACCCTCGCCCATTCTCTGCCTCCTTCCGTCCATTTCCCATCACTCCTTCCCCATCTCCCTTCCTCCCATCCCTTCCTCCCATCCCATCCTCATTAGCCATTCCCTTTCACCTTCCTTACTGCCATACTCATTCTTCCCTTCCCTGCCTCTTATCTCACTCCCTTCCTCCCCCGTCTCTTCCCACTTACCTCCTCCCTTCCCTTCCCAGCTTCCCTTCGATCTCACCTCTTCCTTACCTTCGTACCACTTCAGTCTCTCCGTACGCCCATCCCATCTCATCCTACAGTATATCCTCTCCATAGCTCTCTTGTACCCCCACGCCGTGTCCCTTCCCATAACCCCACTTCCTTGCCTCTCATCTCACTCCCTTCCTCCCCTGTCTGTTCCCCTTTACCTCTTTCCCTTCCCAGCTTCCTTTCGATTTCACTCTTTCCCTACCTTTTACCATAGTCCCTCCATACGCCCATCCCATCTCATCCCATATCCCCTCCATAGCTCTCTTGTCCCCCCTCCCCCATCGCCGTGTCCCTTTAGCCATCCTCTTCCCCTGTGTTCGCCCCCCTGCTCAACCTATCCCGGCAGTGCACCAGACTCCCAATAAGTCAGCCCACCCCTTACCTCCCAGCTTACCACCTTTTTTCCGTTTCTCTCCACTTGTTCCTCTCCCCTTCTGCTCCACATGGCGTAACGCATCCCTGAAGTCAACACTGCAGTCCGATCATATTTTGGCTGCCCCTTTGCAATAGTCAGATATCCACTTGCCTGTCTATACATTCCCCATAATCCCCTCCCCCCCCCACACACACACGGGCATCCTTCTTCAGAATAATACATTTGCTCACTTCTTGTTTCACGTCCCCTTCAAAAAAATTTATTTAGCAGTGTTCTTCGTGCTCTCACATTTTGACTCGTGTATCGTTCAACTTTGTCTCAAGTGAGCTGTCTCCTTCACCCTTTCTCCATTACCATATTCGTCTCTATTTTCTCTTCGATGTCTGTTCTTTTCACTCCTTTCTCCCTACCCTGCCACCCGTCCTTCCTATTATTCCTTACCCTAACCTTGACCCCCCACCTCTTTGTCACCTTACCTCCCTATTTACGTTACTTCTTCCCCCCCTTCCTCCTCCTCCTTCTTTTCTTCTTTCCCTGCTTCCTGTCCCAGCACTTATTTCACCTCGCTCATCCCTTTCACTGTTGCTTCTCCTTTTGTTTCATCTCTTCCACTCCTGTTTCTCTTTCCCTCCCGTCCCCTCAGCATCTCCTATGCCATCTCCTCCATCTCCCCCACCACAACCAATCACCATAGCGGCTCTATCGTTTGACAACTTCATTTTAGTTTTGAATGGGTAAATGTCGTTCTGTATATCCCTGTACGCTTCACTTAGCTTTGGATTTTTGTATGTCCTGGCTCGGTTAACGTGACCAGTTTATTCTTTTCCCTCAATATATTTTTTTCAAACCATATATTGTTATTTTTTTTTTTTATTTAGCGTCGTTTCACATTGCTTTAAATATTTCCCAGATTATAAAAAAAAGAAGTTACATGTCTTTGTGTAGTAAGATAAAGTATCAGAATGTTAACAAAAAATCATCGACAGTTGTTGGAGAGTGCTGGGATGACTGAATTCATTGATGAAAGATATGTATGTGTGGGGTCCGGGAGGGTGTATGAAGTGGCAGGTTGTCGGCATTAGAGGAGGGGCAGTACGTTGGGGGAAGGTGGTGATGGAGAAGGGGGGGAATGGAGGTAAAGGGCGGGGAAGGGTCCTGTTTGCTGGAGAGATGTGGAGGCCATACAATAGGCGTTACGAGGGCTGGTCACGCTTACACACGAGGCGCAGGTGAATGACTCCAGCTCCAACGGTGTGGCATTGATGGGGTCTGGTGTGGCTTGGGCGTGTCTCGGAGCCGGATGAACTGAAATAAGCCTAATCTTGTGTGTTTCTGCTCGAGTAAGTACCCCTCCCACCGTTGCTTATCCTCCATCTTAGACAAAACTCCTTGTTATTAACACCGACTGTCAGTTTTCAGGCGGTGTTTGTAGAGAGAATTTGTGTACAGGCTTCACGGATAATCTTGGTGTGCAGTGCAGTTGGGTCGATTAGAGGTGGGAAGTTTGATGAAAGTTTTGCATTTCTTATCGAGTTCCTGTGTGGTTGTCGGCGTGTTGTTTTCTAAATAATTCATATTTTTATTGAAATGAGAACCCTTCTTCTCTTGTGGTAACGAGACTGGCACTTACACAAGCGTTTTGTCTCCAGGTGGGTGTAATAGATTTTGCAGAATAATATTTAACAATGAATTAGTGAAAGTTGCATTTTAGAATTTTATTTGCAAACCGTCATGGCACTGTTAGGGCGTCCATAAATAACAGTTGGACGGTGTTATTGTGTAGCTGTGATGGCTCTGCTTGTCTGAATTCCTGGAGCGTATGCAAGTTACGGAGTGTAGGGTTATTAATGGAACTCCCTCTCCCAACACCTGTCTGAACCGAACAGCCATGCTATGATCCCTCACACGAGTATACGTTGCTTCTGTACCACATTGCACTGGAGCTGGATGATATAATTAAGGCTGATTGGTTTAACCAGTTGAGAACCTTGCCTAATCTCTAATTGGAGTATGAACAAGGCACCGAAGCTTGGGAGAGGGAAGGGGCGGACAGAGCTGGTTGCCAGACGCCGCTGCCATTGCCTTAATAGATTATATGGTCATTGTCATATTGGGAGCCACAAGATGGTGACGGAGGCGGCACCAATTATTGCTGGATTACCTGGATGTGAGCTCTTCACGGTGGGAGGGGGGCGAGCTTGCCAATTACCTGCGGATTAGGCGATTGGGGGAAAGGGAGGAAGGGAGCTCGCCCGTCCCCAGTAATGAACACAGTCGCTGTGCCACCCCTGCGTCCCCTTCCCTTATACACTCCTTTACTCATCTCTATCCCTTTACATAACAACCACAGTACGGGAGTACCGGTATGTAATCGCTGATAACGAGGGAGCTAGTTTCAGAGCTTTTATTTCAACAAGTCCCTCTCTTTCCTGTATTATATTTTTAGACATCCTGTTGTGACTTCAGTATAAAGGCACGAGATGCTGCCACATGCATGAGTAACAGTATTACAATAGGAGGAAACTCTTATTTAAACTGTCTCCTCAGCGCATGGCATTTTTCATTCGTCATCCTCTATTTCCTTTTTACAGCGTCATGGCTGTGTTGCGTTTAATTTCCGATCCCTGTAATAGATCCAGATATGATGTCGGTCTAGGGAATTGAGCTGCATGCTAAATATCTCCTAATTTGTTTATTAATGCCACTCATTAACGCCCTTAAAAATAAGCGTAATTAAGTTCTTAAAATTATTAGTTTGAATAATTAATGAGGGTCGGAAATCAAATTTGTGCGTGTGGAATGGAAGATGCGAGTGTCCGGAATTACGATGGGCCCTGGGAACGTTACCCTCGACACAGTGCACCAGCACCGCCGTCTTATGAACCCGAGTCTCGTGATTCTATCAGTAAAGGTCGGTGCAGCTGTTGCTTTTGGGTGTTATAAGATGGATTTTGTGGTAGGTTCCCGCGCCAGGAATAGCCAGTCGGTCGTTTGGCGCGGGCGAATTTCAACCCCTGTGATTTGTTCTTCCACCAGATCTTTGTGGTGAGTGCACTGTTTGGAGAGACTTTATGGTGGGAGATGCTGCCCATAATACGGAATATAGCCTAGCATTGAGTATATTGCTTGAAGCAACTTAATATTTCAAGAGAAAGCTAGTGGTATAAATGTTCTTTACACGAATTTTTTGGAAAGTGAAATGTTTGGACTTTGGAGACCCGTGATGAAACGCCATGCATAATACGAAATACAGTAAAACATTGAGTGTATTGCCTTGAATTTTTTCATAATTCAAGAGAATGCAACTAGCATACATAATGCGTCATAAGATAGGGTCTTCCGAATCTCTGGAAGATGCAATGTTTGGAGAGTTTATGGTGATACGCTGTATATCAGCGACATAAACACGGAGTGTACTTCTTGGAGTAATTTCATATTATCAAGGGAACACCAACGGTACTGTTTATACATACTGTCCCATGTATTATAGCTCTGCTTTGCTCGACTACATTCCTTGCAAAACGCAGCACACCTTACATCGACGTTCCATTGTATATTTTACTTGTGCGAGTAAAATATACCGACTTCGAAACGTATTTTTTATCGCTTATGCATGGGAAGTGTAAGCCAAGTTACACGTCTTACACGCCGTTGCGTTATTCTCACCGGGAAGAGAGAGAGAGAGGGTGGGTGGGTGGGTGTGTTTTGGGGGGGGTTAAGTTTAAAATTTACGTACTTCCCCGGAGGTGGCAGCATTCACTAGCGCCGTTGAACGCTGGTAATTTATCTTCATCTCGAAGTGAAAAGAATATTTCATACAATAAGGCAAAACATTTTCATTGTATTTTTTATCAGCGTCATGTTTCCTGGCCGTGGAGCGAACACATTTTTAAATAATATACCGGTAGCAAGTAAAGCAGACGTGCAGTTTGTTTATCGAGGAAGGAAAAGCCATATACAAGTAGTGAAGTTGGCGATGTTTAATGAAAATATACAGTCGTGAAGATAAAGTTTACGAGGAAAGAAATCCCAGATGCAGGTAGGGTTTAGTGATGGAGAACGCGGGAGACAGAGCAGCATGAGTGGCGGGAGGTGAAAGAGGCAGGCTGTGGCTGTGACTTGGGGATGGGTATGTATGGCGCAGGTCAGCTAAAGTCTGATAGTATCTATGAAGTGAATGGGCATATCTGGCGTGGGCCACAGGGAGGGCGTGCAGGCTGTATTGATCACCTGAGCGCCTCCCTGGGTCCGCCTGCCTCTTGCCCGCTCATGCCTCACTCTACCTTCCTCACTGTCAACTTTTGGTCTCCGTCTGTCACAGTCGGGGGCCACGCGTCCCTTCCTTTATTTGTTGGTCTTTGGCAGCGCTATTCCTGCTGAGCTCGACAATAGGAGGGCTGTTGTGGAGGTGGCCGGCCGCTGTCTGGGTGAAAATAGTAACTGATAAACGAGGTTAAAGTTGGAGTGGCCCGAGGTACATGCTGTGCAACATAAAAAAGCAGCCTTGTTTTTTAGGACCAAGTTGTAAAAGTTGGGAATTTACATATTCATACATTTAATTGGAAAACATAAAAATGCATTGGAATTAAAACCAAATTAGACCATTTAGTGTATTTAATTTTTATCACATTATTGGAAATATAAAGATACCTATGTGTCCAACTTAGAAGTTCGTTATGATTCGCTTGTGTAAATACAACTGTGCCTGTCATCGTCCAGTGAAAAAGTAATTGGAAAAAAACTAAAGCAATTAGTGACGCACTTGTGTTTGAAGTGACTCTCACGCGTCCCTCTAGTTACATTGCTGTTCTGATATTGTTCAGGAATGTAAATAATGACTAGCCGACATAAATGAAACTTTAGGGCCGAAGTGGAATGCAACCCACCCCCCCTCCCCCCATGATTGATCATTCTTATAACGCCATTGGTCATTATGCATAGTCAGTCTGCGTCCCACAGTACAACAGTGCAGTCAGCAATGGTCAAGGAAGGCCAGACATTCTAATTTCGTCACGTGCTTTGTAAATTATCTTCAAAAATTGGAAGCTTGTATTCCATTGTGGGATTTAGCTTTAAGCACAGCCCTTTAAAGTGAAAAGCAGAGGAAGACTACAGTATATAGTGTAAGATAGTTATCGCGGGCCAAGTCAACGTTGAGGGTAAACAGTGGTGCGGGTGAAATGGGAGGCAGGTCGTCACAGAGAACTCGTGTCCAATTTGGCGTGATTATAATCCAACACCGTCCACGGTATTGATCACAGCATTAGCCAGGTGGCCCCGCGTTGTGTTCAGGGGTGCCAGTGTCCTCCCGCCCGCCAGGTGAATCAGGTTTAGCTGGAGGCCATTCCTAGAGCATATACTGGTACATTGCGTACGAACGCAGCTAGGGGGAAAAATACTATCTTTTATTGTGTACTTTTGAAGTGTGTAAGGTAATGTCGTGGAATATTACATCCTCCATAATACTTATGTAAAAAAAAGCACTGTCACAAATACAATACATTGGGTGGAGCATGTGTAGCCAGCGGGCGGTGGGCGTCGTGGTCAGTATGAGTGAAGAGAGGGAGGAATATTCTTGTACGTGGGTGGAGTTCATACCGAGGGTCTTTTTTCCTGCACGCCTCTTGCCTTCCTCCCCCCACCCTTTCCATGGCCAGGCCCAGCCCCTCTTCCTATTGTCCTTCTAATTAGAGTGTCGTGTTACGTAGGGAGCAGACGACCGGCAGGCTCCACCTCCAGCTCCTCCTCTTCCAGCTTCTTGCATTACAGTGCCACTCCACCCTGCACTACAGTGAGGTGAGGCCGAGAATGGCTGCTTCGCTTTCGTCATCCGTCAGACCTCGCGGCTGTCTTCACTTAGTATGATAGACGGGTACTAGTTTCTTGCAAATTATAGTGACTAAATGCCATCGATATGATACTCTTACATAATAACGAATTGTTTTACAAAATTATAACGCAGGCATTTTATAGTTGACCCTGTCAGTCCGATTACTATAAATTTCTAGGCGATTTTACTCAAGTGAGAACAAAAAACTTAGATACAGATACCGTTTCTTGTAACACCTGCACAGGACGTCTCCCCTGAATTGAATAAACTCGACTGGTTGTAGTAAGAAGAAAAAGTGCGTAGTCGAACTGGTCTTCATGTTGTGAGAGTGAATCATGTGATTCCTACTATATATTAGAGTTCACCACGCCCCCCTCCCCTCCGTTCTTCCCCTCTCCAAGTCGGATATGAACGATCACAGTTGGAGAGGAAAAGTAGGAAATGGTTGTAGCAACTTGGGTGAGAAAGTTTGGGCACAGGTCAAGACAAGTTGGAAGAAGTCGCTCATCATCCCGGGGTTATGGAAGGTGGACGAGGACTGAGCCTCAAGGGAGTCTTCTTGCCCCAAGACACACCGCTCAGAGGAAAACGATTCCAAAAACATTTTGTCTGAAAAGTACCAAATTATTTTTTCTTTTATACATATACAGCTGATTTTGTCGTTTCTGAGTTTGCATCTCCACGTTTTAAAAGGCAGTATTCATGGCAAATCTATTAAAGAATGCCTATTGATACAGTAGTTTTTTTTTTTTTTTTTTCCCAGTTCCCATTATTAAGTCATTGAAGTCTAGGCATGGAAGCTCACAATCTGAGGACTTTTAGGGACTTTGGGTTTCGAGCAAGATTAGAAACTGCTGTTGTTCACTTCTTGTACAACCTGTTGATTATCGATTATGGCCCAGCTGTCACCTGCGCTCCTCCACCCGACTCCGCCTCCTACTTTCCTCTCCCCCACCCCTGTTGTTGCTTCTCGGCGCCTTTCATTCAGTCTGTGTTTTTTCCTTTATACCTTGTCTTCATCCGCGAAGGCTTTTTAGTAGCATTTTTCATATTATGAAGGATGGATGTAAAGTCGTATGGTAGGTTCCCATTACATTTGTTGACATTTTTCATTTAATGAGGCCATATAATGGGTCTCTAGTAGTGGAAGGATTATTGAAGACTGCATCTAATCCCACCATTTCGAAGTCGTAAGCAGAATAAAATTATTTGAATGTAATAATAAACCAGTAATATACGTCGTGAAACTGAAGGGGTCAACAGTTTCCCCCTTGCATATCACTTCTGGAGTTCTACACTACCAAGCGCAATTTTTTTTTCTTTTTTTTAATGATGCCGAGATAACAGAACCGAAAAAAATTAGCTTGATGGCCTGAGTATACGTGCTTCTATTCCAACCACGTACGCTTGATCATAACCATGTCTCTCTCCCCGTATTGACAGCAGTTTGACGGCCTACGCTCCCACATCCTCCCATTTCTCTTCCCCTGTCAATCCATTACCTTCACTCGTTTTCTATCGCGCTCCCCTCAACCTTATCCTCCCTTTTCCTTACGCCATGCCATCCTCTTTCATCTCATTCCTTTGTTCCTGTGTCCCTCCCTCCCGCTCCCATCCCCCAACCCTCTCCCCTTTCGCCCCCCCCCTCTCTCTCCCTCTCTCCCGCCATTCTTTGCCCCTCACCGCTAAGCAAGGAGGGACTGCTAAATATACTGTAAGCCCTTTGGTGCGTATATCACGTCCGGTGCCTCAGATGTTGCTTGGGACCTACGACGTCGGTTTAGCGCGGCACAACATTTTAGGGATGAGCTGCCGCGATGAAACTTTGCAAGGATTAGACTCTTCCCTTTCACTTGCACTCCCCTCCCTGCATCCATTTTCACCTTTCATTATCTGGCCATACCACGTTGAGTACACCGCTTCCCGTCCGATCAGTGAAGTTAAGCAACGTTGGGTCTGGTTAGTACTTGGATGGGTGACCGCCTGGGAACACCAGATGCTGTTGGCATCCCTTTGCGTCAAATGGGGTTGGTGGAGGATTAGTGCCCCTCCCTGTAAAACAATTAACTCTAAGCCGTTGGCCACCCCGTTTGGGATACATGGTGTCTGGCAATGAATGAAATGAATTATCTGACATACATCTGTTACTGTCTGTGCTTTCCCTCCCGTCTCTTGTCTGCTCATGCTGCTGTATCATCGATTATTAGTGCCGTTATCCAGATTAAATTACTTCCACCTGCCCTTCGTCTTCTAAAGGATCGAAGAGGTAAAGGTTGATATTTCCGGGAAGATGGATGTCAAGGCTAGATGCTGGGTGTGTAATTAAGGCCTGAGTGCGTGGCGGGACAGCTTGGTGAGGCAGCAGAGCCGGGGAGGCGGGTGGGCGGGTTGGATGGGAGGCAAGCAGGCCCACGACCGGGAGGACAGGTAGGTGGGTTGATTTGGGAGGTAGGCAGGGACGGATAGAACGAATTGAAGGTAGACAGGGACGGCTGGGGTTGAGATGGAGGTGGGCAGAGGGGGCTGGGATGAGTTAAAGGTAAGCAGAGAGGGCTGAAGCGAGCTGAAGGTAGGCAGGGAGGGCTGAAGCGAGTTGGAGGTAGGCAGGGACTGACGCGAAGTGAAGGTAGGCAAGGAGGGCTAGAGTGAGTTAGAAGGCAAAGTCTGGGACGAGTTGGACTTCGACAGGGAAGGCTAGGGTGAGTTGGAGGCAGGCAGGGGAGGACAAGTTTAAGGTGTAGGCAGGGAGGGAAAAAGATGGTCAGGAAGGGAGGGCTAGTCTCTGAGAAAATGTCTCAGGGAGGGACGGATAGATCAGGGAGTTAGAGGCAGGCAGGCACAACTGGGAGGGGCAGGTAGGTGTGGCGTGTTGGAGGTAGGCAGGGAGAAGGGAAGCTGGCAGGCAGGACGGGAGGAAGGGAGGGCTAGTTTCCTGAGAACGTGTCGGAGGGAATGATTACTGGAGCGGAGATTGTCACTATAATGGCCAAGTCAGTGTGGACAGATGATTCCTGAGGCGGTTAACAAGGCTGGTCACCATGATGAGGGAGCGGAACAGTTGTTGCTTGGAGTACACTGACCCCACACGACTGTACATGACCTCCCTGCGGTTTGACAGGACTGTTGGTATATCCTCAAACATTATTGCATTAGTCTGGGGACCCCCCCCCCCTCTCTCTCTCTCAAGCAAAAATGGTCAACGATGGCACGCAGTAATTGGATCATATTCCATTTGTCATTTCCATTCGTAATACTAGCAGAAACGCTGGGCTTTGGAGGGTATTTGGATGTAAAATTGGCCAGACTGAATAACTCTTCTGGCGGTGATCCACGGCACGAAAGGGGCCAGGGATACGGGGGGCCCCTCACCCCACCCTCCCACCCAACCAGCGAGGGCAAGAGGGTCGTCGTCATCAGGTGGAGTGTTTGACATTAATTTCCTGCCTCAAATATTAAAGGGTAACAAAAGCATGTATTAAGTGCGTTTGTCAATCGCTCGTACTGTGAGGGGGGGTGGGGGCGAGCGGGAGTCTTTTTGTATTTCCCGTGTATTAAATCTTGTATTCATGGGCCCGAGCCAATTACCTGGGGAATGAAATTGGACTTATGAGTGGTGCGTCGGGGGCTCTCCAACTGTGTGTGCCAGTGAGGTGAAAGGTGCCACGACGCTCGCCTCTTGAATTTCCGCCCTTTGGTGCATGTGATCCCCCATCCACTCGACTCCCACTCCTGTCCTCCCCCCTCCCCCTTCTGTGTGTGTGTGTGTGTGTGTGTGTGTATGTGTGGGTGGGTGTGGTTTAGTAGGTATGTGTCAGTCTATCTAGCTATCTTTGTATCTATCTGTTTGTCATCCGATAGAGCCCACTTGCCTTTGTTATCCCTCACTACATCCTCACCTTTGTTACTGGATACTGCTGAGCCAAGGATCTTTTATTGCCTTCCTCTCACATTCCTTAAATTCCTTGTAAAGGGAAGGTAGTGGCGGCAGGAATTGTGGAAAGTTGCCTTGGAAGAGATGAAGAACCCCAAGTGTCCTCATTGGTTTTTGAGCGGAAATTAGAAGCGTTGAGTGGGATTAACGAATTCAGGGCATGAATTACAGGAAAACTGTGTTGGTGTGTGCTGGCATTAGTGTGTTTGAAGATGTGTCAAGTGTGTGCAAGGAAAGTGCGTACAGAACCAGTTTTGTGATAAATTTTGTCAATGTATTAACATATGTTCTTTAGCGAAGGTTAATAGTATTGTAATAGTGTTTATCCGTGATCCTAACCAGCTTTATTTTTTCTTTCCAGCGTGGCTCTGATGAGCTGCTGTCGCAAACGGGGGCGGTGAGCAATGGGTCTGTAATGAGCCCGGCTCCCAACCATGCCGACAACAACAATGACGCCAAAAAGGTAGGCTTTACTTTTTTTTAGTGTGTTACATAGCGCATAGAATATCCTTTAGTCGGTTTGTTCTCACCTGACGGAGCTGTCACTATTGCAACTTTAAATACGAAATCATGATTGCATGAAATTCGACAAACCTTAGTGAAGAGGCTGGAATGAGTCTCCTTGGCTACTAATCGTATCAACCCTCCATCTTGATTACACATGACTACAGTCTAAGCTTAATGGGATTCGGAATGTTAGGTTCTCGTAAACGCTTGTATTGAACTTTCGCTTTGATTTCGTTTTATGAAGGAAAACAAATACCCCGAAATTTGTCACTGAAAGCTAAATAGGTCTCGATTCGTACTTTATAATCGGGGCTGTTCACCAGTTATTATCCAGCCAGTTTCTCACCTAGTTGACAGTCTTAGTGCAGGTATAGCCTGTCGCACTTGAATTCTCTAAACGAAATTTGGACCATTGTAAAGTTAGATATTCCAACTGTTTTGCACTGTGACTTTTCCACCCCTTTTGTCCTGCAAAATGGGAAAGCTCACCCAGCCAGGTGTTCCTCGCACAGCTGCCGTAGCGCTTCCCTTGCATTTTCTCTTTTCTCCAATCCTCCATCCCTCCCTTCCGCTCACAAACAAGAGTCGTTCCAGTGAAATCGTCTATGCGTGTTCCCTAGCAACGGTGGCGCAACGCGAAGTACATCGATTTTTATTTTTCTGCAGATCGGTAGGACACAAAGAGTAACACGAGCTTATCGCTGTAGCTCATCATTCCCTTGTCGTTATTGATTATTATTTTTTTCCCCCTGGGAGAAAATGATCGTCATGGCGCAGTACGCACTCCCGAACGTGTTTCGGATATAGTGTTACGCAGCTGCCATGTGGTACTGGTTTTGCCATTGACACCAACGTGTGCCCTCCCCTTGCCCCACCCTTTGGCAGTGTATGGTAACTGATGGCGGGGAGTGCCGGATGGGAGCTGCCACCAGGCTCGCCCCGCACCCTCACAACGGACAAGTTTAGCAATGGCTTAAATTGTAGCCGCTTACAACTCCGGACATCACAAGTACAAAGTATTTTCAGCATTTACCTCACATGTTGCTAATATTAGGTCTGCTAGGTCATCATATTCTCAATTATCTTTAATTGTGATGCTTAGTGTGGGAAATGTTAAAACACGAGAAAGTAATTTCAGCATTTACCTCTGATGGTGCTAATGCTGTCTGTGCTTAGTCGCCATATCCACTTTTGATTTTGATATTGTGACGTAGGTTTGGGAAATGTTAAACTACGAGTACAGAGCATTTTCAGCAGTTACTTACATTGTTGCTAATAGTGGGTGTGCTAAATGTGGAAATAGTTAAAACTGCAATCACAAGGACAAAGTATTTTTTGCATGGAACATGTGGCTAACACTGAATGTGCTTGGTCATTGTATCCACTTTGGCATTTAATTCTGTCCAATGACGCATTTTTTCCTACCCCAGACTTTACTAACTTGAGACCTCATAGTGCTGATTGATTTAATGAATGTTATTTAAAGCTTCGCGGTTCGAAGAATCACTCAAGCTTAACAAAAACGTCGGGTAGTTACGAGTAAGTAAAGAATATCGTCCGATTGAAAGGGGTTGATGGTGATGCTCAGTGTGGTAATTGTTAAACACCAAAGTATTTTCGGTATATACATCAGAGATCTAATACTGGATGTGCTTGGTCCCCCCCCCCCCTCTCTCTCTCTCTCTCTCTCTCGTGCTTGATGTGGAAATTATTAATGCAATGAAAGCCTGGTCATATTCGCAGCTCTTAAGAAATTTTTTTTTTTTGCTCGTTGACTGTAAAGTTTAGCAGTTAAATATTATTACTTAACGGTACAGGTAGACCACCACCAGTAAGTAAGGCTGCTTCTTGAGTGAGTCCAAACTGCCGTGTTATTTCTTAATTTGTTGAAAGTATAATGTTACTCTGTTGGTATGTGAAAGGAATTACTACAGTCAGACGCGTTAGTATGATGTAAACTTCAGCTAAAGCTGCTTTCCATTCTTCTGGTAAAAGCGAGTTTACTCTCACTCCTGTTTCAAAGTTAAATACCAAGCACTCACACTTCTCTTTGTTTGCATGGTAGGTTGATACCCATGGCGATAGGGGACTGGTGACATATGTAACTTATTAGTGGAAGGGTAAGGGGCTCCATTGCTGCTGTCTTCAATTTAGAATGGTCTCCGTACAAGTGACTCTATTCATTCGCTTTAACTTGACCCAAATTTTCATCCCTTTGTAGCATGTTTCACTTAGCTCAGTAGCAGGAAAAGACAGTGCTACGGCTTTCCATCCTCTTCATATCACTCGTGACTAGCATCATATTCTAGGAGTAATTTAATGTTATAACTCAGCACTCAAGATGGAGGGATGGCAATATTAGGCCAAGACAAAAGTGATCAGAGTACAGTTGAAGAGATACTGCATTCGTGTTGCAAGAATTAATATAGTTTCATGTAAAACCCAGTGAATATTATTTTTATGTACCAGAAGTTTAATCGCTGGAAATCAGATACCCATAACATTGTGAGGGCATAATTAAAAAGATAAAAATGATGTAATAATACTTTTGGTGATCATTATCTTGTAGTCAAAATACAATATCTTTGCAAGGACTTCAGATAGGTAAGAGGAAGCCTAGTACTGGGCTGATGATTGGATTGGAGGAAATTGCACGTATTTTAGATGATTCCTTGTATATTATTTAAGTTTGTAAGTTGTGATCTGCAGTATACTTAATCTGCAGACCAAGTTACTGTAAAAGCGACACATATTTATATATTTGTTTGTCTTAGAAAACTTTATAAATTCTCACGGCGCCCATACTGCTGATATACACCGCCAGTCTTCACGGGGCTGGAATGAACGTGCAGAGGCAGAATGGACATAAAGTTGCTTGAATTGACCACCAGGCTGAATTGTTAGGGAAGTAGTTAACATAAAAATTTTCATCGATTTGGAATGTTTGAAACCATTCTCACCTCGACGCATATACTATACGCAGTTGACAAACACTTTCTTTAAAAGACGTTAGTTGTCTATATTATGCACAGATCTTGGACAGAGTGTAGTCCCTCACTGTTACTGTGGTCAGTTTTTCGCGCAGTAAATTATATTGTATGTCACATTACGTTTTTTATATTTAATGTGTTATACAGTATATTACGTCACATTACGTTTCTTATATATAATGTGATTGTTAAACAGTATATTATTGTCAAATTACGTTTTTTATTTGAAATGTGAATGTTATACAGTATATTATTATGTCTCATTACTTTTTTTATATTTAATGTGAGTGTTGAACATGATTTTTTTTTTTCATAATTCTGAGGAATCAGATTTATTTCATAGTTCACACTCAGATTAAATCCTGTTGCTTCTACAGTCATTGGGGTATGGTGTCAGAACCAGGCACGGAACCACATTAGATGGTATTGCAGAATAATAATTAATATACGATAGTGAATAGCCACATGAAATGTCATCATTGGTCCACTTCAGGAAACGTGGGAAATCGAATGTGGGGTAAAATATCCACGTATCCTCATACAAATCCCAAGTTAAATAATGTGACTAATTTGTTAGTCCAGCAGTCGTGTTGCATTGATTACATCATTGTTAATCAGATGGTTACTAAGGACTGTGTGTGTGAGCGAGCGAGCGAGCTTGCCGCAAAGCTTTGCTACCTCACGGTGGTTAGAACGTTGTGTTAGTGCGCGTCCACACGTTTGCCAGAACAAGTGCTGGCAGCATGTATCCAACACAATAACGAACATGCTGCAAACATGCTGGGAACATCAGTGTCCAGATCATGTTGGCAGCATCATGGTGGAGTCTCAGCTGCCTGGTGTAGACACACTTATCCCATCACCTCTGCTGCCCGTAGGTTTGAAGCTGCACTGTAACATATTTGCATACATCTGTCCAAATACTGCTGCATACAAGTATCCAAACATGTTGCCAGCTGTGTTGTCAACACATGTTCGAGTACACGTGTGGACGCGCACTTAGGCTCACTTAAGTGATGTCAGTGAATCCACTTCCTCATGTTGGGCCAACAGGGACAAAGCACACCCAGCGGGAACGGAAATAGTCTTCTGTTGTCGGTTATCTTGTCTGTCCGAGACAAACATACTGGAATTTTCCTCATTAGAATGTTAATTGGTTGCATTGAACATTGCTGTGATTGACCGCTCGAGTCCATTGATGTAGTTTATGGATTTATTCATGCTTCCTCCAGATGATTGTATTTAACTGAATGAGATTTAGTATACACAGTGAATTAATGAATGCTATATGAAACCCCTCCTGTTGTCACCTAAGCTAGATAAAATCGTTTAAAGGCAGCAAGAATGTCATCTTTGAAAGTGGGTAATCGTCTCGGTACTGCAGTTACAAAACTACTTCATGGAAAGTTGTTGTAACATTTTTATGAATCATTTATCACACCCTTTTGACTGACGTGGGATTTGTTCTTGGAGGAGTGTAGGGAGTCTAGTTAAAATCTTTGGGAAAACTGGTATATCATGGGAAGAAATTAGGGTGCAACAGTGGCAGTGTGTATCATTGCTCAGCAGGTGGTAGAATGCAACATTGAGCAACTAGTGCAAAAGGAAATCATAATGGTCTAAATTAAACTGAAAATTTTGCATCTGTATCTTCATATTGTATCACATGTGCGTACCATTCAAAAAGTTGCCAGACATTTCAGCATTTTCTTGGTTACGCGATGTTTCATGGCCAACTGAATTTGTATTATCAAGAGTGCAATCGGTATTTTAACATAAGATTAAACTAGATTTAATACGAGTGGTGCGGGCACAACATACGTCGTCCGACAGCAGTTATTTCGGTGCTGTTAAATACTGATTCGGTAGTCACTGAATGTAAGTAAACAAAGTCGCAACTAACTACAATTTCAATTGACCAGTTAAACTCCTAATTATAGTCTACGACTCTACGGTAATGGCGCAGCTAACTTCACATTCAAGAACTCGTCTTGCGAAACTCCTTGATCTTGCGTTTCACCTTTCGAGCTTGAAGACATTACCTCCACAATTAAATCATTCCCTTTCGGGACCAGTGCCCACATATCTTGAAAGTTTCATATAATTTTATTCTGCCGTTTTTCCGTAATGCTGCCAACAAACAAACAAGGGAACGACCGAAAACAATATCTCGTTGGACTCCATTCGAGCGCGGTAATAAGCGTGGGTTAACAGCGAGCATACGTGTCTTGATGTCAGCATTAGGAGCATGGATTGTGAGCTAAATGTGAAGTTAAAGCGTGGCTGAAGTGAGGTGCCTAGTGAAGGCAATAGCAACGTAAGGAGGCCCCGTGGCCTCATTAAGACAGGAGGGAGGGGGGCGCCAACCCTCTGCCCGTGACTGCCTGATGAAGTACCGGCCTGGCCACCCCGTCACTTGGCTCCCACCCTCGTTAACCCGTTCACCACGAGATCCATCCCCTGAACAGAATATCATCTCTTGACAATAACAAGAGTACCGTTATTTTATGGTCATATACTTTACGATTAATGGTGCATCTAAGCTGATCATTACGAAATGCCTCCAGAGCTAAATGAGTCGTCTAATAGTAAAAGAATGAAAAAGTAATTGTACTGAAGGGCTTAATGCACACCACAAACGGTAGGATTAGCTTTTTGATACCAGGCACACTGCTGGATACTGATAAGTGGCCAGTGAAAACAGGCCTGAGATTTTAAGGAACTGTTAATGGAATGAGAGAAGGTGGAATAGTGTTAGTCATTTCCATGGTGCCGTAGTTACGAGGCTCAGGGGCCAGCAGGCTTGGAGCTCTGGCCAGTGAGCATAACTAATGAGATGTCTCCTGCTCGTCTCTTGGGAAGCCTATAAGAAACCACCGCCGTTGCTGAACTTGCACCTCTTAACATGTAGTTAATTTAGTCTAGTGCTGCTTCAATATTTTCCAACGAATCACCTCATTAACCCTTTCAGTCTGATGACTTATTGTAGTGGGTTATCTCCAAACGTATGTACCTATTTAGCTTCAGGTGACCTACAGATTAGAGTTTAATTTGAGCCTTCATTAACCTTTTCACTACTAGACTCGCAAATTGAACAAACTCGTCTGATGGTGACGATTAAAATTAATAGGACAGAAGAAGTACAAGATGGCCTGCGCTAAAGTAAAACACCGTAATATTGGGCCTTGCTTCAGTGAAAGTGTCTATGAAAATTCCTAGGGAGCTATAGTGAAACACCATGTTTGGTTTCGCAAGAGGGGAGCACCTTGCTTTTGAAAATCCTTTGAGCAACTGTGAAGTATCATACAGCGTGACTGACCGACCGGAGCGCTCTTAG
>NC_137017.1:32641265-32651265 GCF_032717465.1 Coenobita brevimanus
ATGAAAAATGTCACCGGTGTGGAGTTAATGTGTAGCATAAAGGTGCAGCGAGGTATATAGTGCATCTCGGCTTATTTATCCTGAGGTCTAATAACCACGGCATGATTGTACTGTGGGGGCGTATGTCCTCAGTACTGATGTATACCCGTAAATACAGCGAGAAGTTGGATATTAGACATTTTTGCTTGTTGTTTGGCACACATGTAGTTTAAGGATGTCTTGGGAGTAGTATGTGTTTTCGAGTGCCCCCCCCCCCGTAATAACAAATACAGGTGTTATTCATAAGTGGGAACGCACTGATTTTGCTTTCATATATCGGTTTCAAAGGAAACGGGCTGTGTGTTTGCTTTATGTACAGCTGCGATCAAAAGTTCTCAGACATACCCCTGCCAGCCACGTCTGTCATTCCTCCCCAAGTGAGAGTTCTTTCTCACAGTCATCTGTTGCGTGTTCATATTGCTATCATTAAAAAAAAAAATGATGCAGCATGTTCCTTTGTCACAGCCAGTAGAGAAATGTCAACAGACTATTGTTCAATGTTCTCTTGTAAACATTAATATTGGTACACTTCTTTACGATGAATAAGGATACTGTAAACTTAGTATTGTGGTCGGCTGAACCCAAGCAGATAAAGTCGTATTTGCCGGACAGAAAATATTACGGTATAATTGCTTGCAGCGATAGATGTGAAAGCTTAACATCTAATCTGTGGAGAGATGTAGAATAGGTGGAGGATTTTCCATGCGGTCTTCATTTCGAGACTCGGAAACAACTCTGAACAAAGGCAGTCGTGGGTTATATCCGCGTAATTGATCCCTCTGCATCTCCCTCTGCAATTAGTCTTCACCCCTCGTCTAAGTAGGGATGCACTTTTTCTTTGCTCCAGTGAACTGTTACAGCACAGTGCATGATTATGGTGTGTGAATTTTGTTGGTCGGAAAAGATATAATTGCCTCGGATGAATTTGACCTAACAAAGCCAATTATCGAGAGTATGAGTGAGTTGACGAAAAGTTCCTGATCTTTGGTCTTCATTACTTTTTCACTGTTTGCATTACTTGGATTTGAACATTTTATCACCGAAACACGGTTATTTCATGTTGTATGTTGTAACAGGTTGATGTTATTTATCTCTTATAATCTTACTCCTTTTTAGGCCTTCCTGGAGATGTCTGATGAGGTATGCGCCACCACTATGGTTAACTACTTTACCAACTGCACCGCCCAGCTCCGTGGTCGCGCAGTCTACGTTCAGTTCTCCAACCATAAGGAACTCAAGACTGATCAGACCCACTCCAACGCGGTGAGTTTGCCTTATAGGGTTCCTTCCCTTCATGTATTATGCGATCGTACACAGTGGGCTCTATATTGAACCAGAAATGTACACTGGTTTGGCTGCTAGTTGTAGAATAATTATTTAGCTTTAAAGGAATACACCACAGATCTCCGAATTAATTAAAACATTATCCTCAAATATCCAAAAATTAATATCCCTCTCAGGCAAAATTCTTTTTCGTTAGACCAGCTCAGCTTTAATATTACCAAGCAGTATCTATATATAGGGCGTTAACCTGATCATCCAGGGAGCAAACAGGGGAAGTGGTGTTATAGTCTTGGAATATTGGGTTCGCTACATTTAAGGAGTGTAAAGGGGCTAAATGGACCAGTCAGACATAATTAGGGAGTGGAGGAGCAGTAGCGGAGATGGCTAGGTTGCTCCCCATGCCGCACCCCGGTGTGTTGGGTGGAATGAATTATATTTCACAAATATTTTAACTCAGTGCAATTTTTGTAAAGTCTGATAATCTTTAATCACTGAAATCTGAGGACGTAATTTATATTTTCCTGCTTCCACTAGACGGTGCTATCGATAGTTATTGGTTAATGAAGGCTATTTTTATCATCTTAATTTGAAAAGTATCCCGAGAAGAGGAAAATTGTCTAAAAGTAGCAAGTTTAAGATAGAATGAACGTTAACGAATTAAAGAGGCTAAAAACTTTTTGGCAGTAATAAACCAAGCAAACTCAAAAGTCGCGTCTGTTGTCCCACCTGTGTCGGTCCTAAAAGAATGTAATTAAAGTTTGTATTCTCCATGCGGCTTGTATCAATAATTTGTTTGCTTTTGTTCCCCAGCAGAACCCTAGTGCACAGGCAGCCCTGCAGGCTGCCCAGGCTCTCGTCAACCAGACGGATACCCAGGGCGGCCCCAACACTGTCCTGCGTGTGATTGTGGAACACATGATCTACCCTGTCACTCTCGATGTTCTTTATCAGGTGAGTAACACTCTGGATTGTGATGTTCTTTGTCTTAATCCCACCCCCACCCGCAGGACATATATTTCGTTCTTGCTACCTCCAAGCGAGTTTATATTGGGGTCGACTTTTTGAACTGGACAGGTTTGAAGTTTTCTTCATTTGCCCCTTATTAATGGAGGCCGTTTGTAACATGGAATAAAAGCGTTTGGTGGTAACTTGATTAGAACGAGAAATACGACATAGGAGTGAAGGGGATGTTTTTGAGATGCACAGATACAGTAATTTTGAATGGTATATTGATTAATGGTTTGTTGTACGCGTTGTGGAGTGTCTGAACAACGTATGCATTATTTTGTCCGTGACCTTTTCTTCATTTTCGGATATATAAAGAATAAAGGTGACATATTACTATTGTGCATCTTGAACCAAGCTGTTGTTTAAATATTATTGTGAATGGTGTGACTCCGGTGACTGCCAGCAGGTAAGATGGAAATTTTGTACAGTTATCGTAGACACGAGAAAATGTTATACAAGCTCCATCGCCACCAGCATACACATTAAAATATCCAGCTCAGTTTGCAAAATTTTGTGGGTGGTTGCAACTTACCTAAAAGTACTGATGTGGTTAATATCTACACTACACTGCACATGTTTTTGTGCAGTGAATAATGTACGGGTTATATAAACTTCTTCCTTAACTGCAGTTCAGCCACATTGACCTGAGACTAACGTATTCGTAGCGTACATTAAGTAGTTATTATTCCTAACAAAGATTTGACGATTAACGAGATATAGTATACGGTAAGGGATTTGTGAAGAAAAATTAGTTTAAGTGGCAGGCTGAAGTGAAAACTGAATATACGGAATAATATTTTTATAACATGGCTGCGTCAGTTTGCTTCGTCAAACGAATTTCAATGCATTGTTTGTTTCAGAGACTCTTGCAGACATACCTAAGGTGACCAGCGACCCGCTTTTTGGACGTCCATCTCGCTTTTTGAGCAAATTATCTTAATTGTCCTGCTTTTAGAAAATTACTATTGCATTAGATATAATATGACCTTTTATGAAATTGGGATGAATTAGAAAAATTATGCATAATCCTAACCAAATATAATACCGAATTATTAATATAAAATTGTAATATTCAGTAGCTGGTAACTTTGGTCACCTCATTCACTGTACAGTACGGTATGTTCGGAGTTCTTATGGGACGTTAGTGTTTGATTAGCAGCCTCAGGTTGAGATGTAGCGCAGCAGCGGTCTCTGTCACATTAGTCAATACACGCGCGCGCGCGCTAGTGTCCCGCTTTTAGCTCCAATAAATCGGGTCACCTTAGTCACACCGGTAGCCAAAACCGAAGTATAGAGTAGTATTTACTGCATTAAAAAAAAGCCATGTTTATATATATATATATATATATATATATATATATAATCTGCATCTCGCAAAGGAATGATAAAGGCTTAAGTTAACTTGAAATATATGCGAATATAGCGTGGCGGAGGACCTTGTTTTTCGGGGTGCACTTCAAACTATGAACGAGAGCGTTAAGGTTGTAATTACATGTAGTACTGATGTTAATACCACCAGATCACTTGTTTACTTAGCTGGCTGTCCGGAAAAGCACTGTTTAAGCTGGAGTGGGTAACATGGTGGGGTCGGTGTAAACATATAACGTAAATTGTGTTAGAGTGACGCCGGCCGCTTAAAGACACATTTCATAGTGATTGCACTGAATGTCGCTACCTTTGTTCAGACAACACGATCGTTATTGTTCATTTAGAAGTACATAAGTGAGAATATTGAAAGTCGGATTAATTATATAGCCAATAAATGTTTTTATTGGATACTTTTTGGTTTGGGTCCCGTCGGCGTCCAGTGATGGCTTGTGCGCATATTTGTCGCTATATCGACCAGATGTACGCTCGTGATCCAAAATAAGTATCTAGGCCTTGTCGATGCCGTGGCCAGGAAACCAAGAAAGATATGGTGTTCGGACACAGCTTTAAACCCCCTCCCCTCCCCCTCCTCGCACTATTAACTACCATCACCTACCTTGATCGAGAGGGAGCTCAGTCCTTTGCTTAGCGGTTTGAAGCGCGCGCACACGCGCACACACACACACACACACACACACACACACACACACACGAAACGCGCGCGCTTGCATTCACGCATGCATCCCATCACGCGGAGACGCACATGTTCACGCACGCACCCATGCACATTCTCTCTCTCTCTCTCTCTCTCTCTCTGGTGGAGGAGGAGTGCGTGCGTGCATGCTTGCTTCAAACCTCGAAGCAAAAGACAGCTATCTCTCGATCGAGGGGGATGGTGATAGGTGATAATAGAAAGGAAGTGGAAGAGAAAGGGAGGAGGTTTGAAGCTGTGTCCGAACACCAGTCCATTCTTGTTTTCCTGGCCACGACTTCGACAAGGCTTAGATACCTTCTTTGGATCGCGAGTGTTCGTATTGACAGGGCTTGTGGTCGGCTAGGGTCTCAGGTTAGGTGCTGGGGTGAGTTCACCCACCACAGCTGCCTCACGATCTACCGCTGGATGGGCCACACTTTGTCTACTTGATGCACACGTATTGGGGGATGGACAGGTGGACATATTGGCCGGGGACAGCCCAGAGAATAGCCTGCAGGAATTGGGGTAAAAGAGAGTATGTATTGTGGGAATGTTACAGGGTGTTGTGGCCAGAGGCTCTAGGTCCCTCCCTCTCCCCCCTCATATCACCCCAGTATAATGGACGACCTACCGTTTGTACTGTACACCCCTTGTTTCATGGTCTGTTGTTTTACATACACGGCGGTTTGTAGACAGGGTCAAGTAGCGAGGGTCCGGTTGCATTCATAGTTTTTTGGGAGAACATCAACGAGGGATGCATTAGAAACGAGTCTCTCTCTCTCTCTCTCTCTCTCTCTCTCTCTCTCTCTCTCTCTCTCTCTCTCTCTCTCTCTCTCTCTCTCTCTCTCTCTCTCTCTCTCTCTCTCACACACACACACACACACACACACACACACACACACACACACACACACACACACACACACACACACACACACACACACACACACACACACACACACACACACACACACACACACACACACACACACACACACACACACACACACACACACACACACACACACACACACACACACACACACACACACACACACACACACACACACACACACACACACACACACACACACACACACACACACACACACACACACACACACACACACACACACACACACACACACACACACACACACACACACACACACACACACACACACACACACACACACACACACACACACACACACACACACACACACACACACACACACACACACACACACACACACACACACACACACACACACACACACACACACACACACACACACACACACACACACACACACACACACACACACACACACACACACACACACACACACACACACACACACACACACACACACACACACACACACACACACACACACACACACACACACACACACACACACACACACACACACACACACACACACACACACACACACACACACACACACACACACACACACACACACACACACACACACACACACACACACACACACACACACACACACACACACACACACACACACACACACACACACACACACACACACACACACACACACACACACACACACACACACACACAGAGAGCTTTAGACCAGTCAAGGCATGGAAGGTCTCACTGACGACTTCCTTCCGTGCGGGGGCTGGGTGTATGTGTGGAGCCTGCAGCCTACCCGACATTTTTATTGCTTTCTATTCTTGGTATCGCTTGGAGCGGGTAGCATGCGCTTATACTCCGTCCAATTTAACTTGGCCTTAAAAAAGAAAAAAAAAATCGTGAATGCAGAGTTGTAGCTAGAAGTTTGCTG
Organism: Coenobita brevimanus; assembly: GCF_032717465.1. Classification (NCBI taxonomy): domain Eukaryota; kingdom Metazoa; phylum Arthropoda; class Malacostraca; order Decapoda; family Coenobitidae; genus Coenobita; species Coenobita brevimanus. Next base: position 32,647,494 of record NC_137017.1, read on the forward strand.
GTCACGAGGAAATGCTGTGGGAAGGATGTTGAGCCATAGTACTGTTATCTTCTGCCACGGAGCCGTAACAAGGTGAACTCGAATGTAGTGTAGTCACGAAGAAATGCAGTGGAAAGGATGTGAAACAGTGTTGTTGTCTCACTGTCACGGAACTTGGGGAAATTCTCTGCAAAAGGTCGAAAATCTCTGCCAAATTAAAGTAGATGAACTATTGTGGGGGGAGGGGGAGGGGGAGAGATAGGGCGCTCATTTTGCACGTGATGGGGGTGTGGAGGATTCGGTGTGTGCGTCCTCGTGAGTCCCCTCTTATTGTATCTGCAGACCAACATGGTTCCTGCCACCTTAATATTGAGTACATTTCCAGGTCAGTATCCGACATGGGTTGAAGTTTCCCACCTTTAGAAGCGTCCCTGGAGTCTCTAGTAGAAGGCTTGGTGGCCATAGTACTCGTCATGGATGTTGTTTCATTAACAGAAATATTAGTCTTTATAGAATCATAGACCATATTTTTGATAATGTTAAAATTGAAGGATTGTGGCTGATTCATACCAAGAGATGGAAGTTAAGATAACCCCTCGAATATGGTGACGTATTTTGTATTTTATTTTTGATGTGTTCAGACGATTTCCCTTTCTGCCTTCCCAGGACCTATCGCACTGATAGTATTATTTGAGAATTCTAAAAGTTACCCTTAAGCTGCATTAAAAAAAAAAATGGGATTAAACGGTTCAGAAATACTTAGGTAGTTGTACAGGTACTAGTGCCCCGGTAACTGTGTAATTTCCCCGAGTCGTCCCAGGGTCACTATTGGCTCCTTCAGACATGTCTGTACTTAATTCCGGTAATGGTTTAAGTCTACTAAAATACAGCCAGTCGCCATCTTAAACCACCCACACATTTCTCTCCTGTACCTGTTATCCCAGTTCGTATTTTCGTGTTCCCCTTTGCCTCTTAATATATAATTTCCAAGCAGGAATGATGATGTCCTAATTTGGTTTACCTTTAATGGTGTTTTCGATCAAAATGAACAGATCTCCTCATTTCGTGCCAAGACGTTTGAGGTGTCTTATTTCAATGAAGCCGCAAATTCGTGCAACGTGTGTTTAACATATTGTTGACATAATTTCGGCTTGAAAATAGCAGATATTTTGTGCTGAGCCCATTTTAGATTTGCTGGTGCGTTTCTTTCCCTGAATTAATGAGAAGGTAACTTTTATTGTTGGTCGAATAAGTGATCACAAAATATCAAACAAGACCCTTCACCCCAACGTTCCCACCGTTTTCTTGACAGTTGCAACTACCTAGCTTCCAATCTTTGTCGTAGCAGTCTTAACCTCATCTTACCTCATTTACTTTCCTGGTACTTAGCAGCTTTCACTTCTTTCTATGCCCTCTTAGCGGTACTGTTGTCGACTCTTTGCTGTTACGCCCTGTCATTCCAACCGATGCAGAGCTCATCCTTTGTCTTACTCGTCGTATAGCGACTGTTCATTTCGTGTTACCTCACCTTTTTCTTCCTCACCCTTCCCTTTATCCCCTTCCCCATTTCCTCACTCCCCATGCCCTTTCCTTCCTCTTCCATGTTTTGAGAATCATGGCAGTTTAGTGATCCCTCATCGTTGCTCTTAGTAAACGTAACGCAGAAAGACTTTTTGGTAACTTCTTGTTATTATCGATCTCAGAGTCTTAGTAGTTCCCCCCTGATGACAACGGGTGTCTAAACAGGGATATCTTGTTTAGGTCCTGCCTCTCGGAAACTTATGGTGCATAGGTATAGAGGCCGTATTGTAAGTGGATTATATGCTTGACACCTCTACACATACTTATTCTGCACTTTGCACGTCAATATCCACTTCATGCAGATAGAGCAGTGCTGAAACTGAGAAGAATGATGTAATAAAATATACTGTATAGCTAAGGTAGTGATGTGACGGCTTCAACGCCATCTAGAATGCAGTAGATCATGACACATCGTGCTTTGCATAACATGTTGCACAGAACGGTGAAGAAGCATTAAAAATAAAAATATTAAAAAAATGAGCACACGGGAATGGAAACATCATTTTTCCGTCAGAGCATCGACAGATATTCGAGATGTAAGGTGTGCCATCTGGTAATCGATGAAGTGGGAAAATGTAGTCGAATTGCGTGAAAATTCACACGGATGTATGTTTTCGCGTTTCCTGTACGATAAGTATTTCATCAGTTATTTTCCAGAGTATTATACCTTCCTTTCTGGAAATCATATTAGCATATTAATACTTTGACTGCTCCGTTAAGGAAGTCTGCTTTATGAGTAATGGACATTGTAGCCTCAACCCCTGATAGCTGTGTAGTAATTATGGAGAGTTGGGGTGGGAGGAGGCAGGCAATAACAGGGCTGGGCGTCACTGTGAGAGGCCGCGCGATGGGGCTTGGCAACGACGCCTTTGAGGGTGTTTTTCACGCGGCTGCCCGTTAATAGTTCCCGGTGTCGAGGGCGACGCTACCAGGCGCTCCTTTAATTTACGTTTAATTAAATATATTGTGTTTGGGGAAGGGAAGGTGGGTGTTTGATGTGGCAGATGCTGTGACTGTGACGCGGCGGGTATGATATGTTGACAGCTGGGCCGCGCGCCGCCGCCTCCCCCTCCAACAAGTTTCCTATCACATGCCAGATAACGACCTCCTCCATACTGCGCTTTCCCCACAATTTCACGGCCTGGAGCAGGCTTTGTCCTCAGACCTGAGCGAGTTGTTACAAGCCGCCTTGGAAATGTTTTGTGTTGCATACATGTTACGATTAATGGAGTTATTTTATTCCCTTTAATTGTGACACTCGATATAGTGAGCTTAATTTACAGTATATTTAACCATTGTTACCAAGAAGCAAGTTTTAGTATTTAGTTTGGTGCAGAAGTTACTGTTACCCTACGTTATGTTACCGTACGTCATTCCTACCAAGAATTGAAGGGTAGAAGTTTAACTGGCATTATGAAGAAACAACGGGTAGCCTATTAAAAGTCCATTAAACTCGGGAAACTTCTGTTGCCGATGTGTCAAAATGCAGACTGTGGTGTATTCGGCTAGACTAGGCATTTATTTGTTATTAATTTTTATAACTACCCTATTTGTTGTAGATAGAGAGTATTGTTAGAGTACGGTTGGAGAAATGCTTAAGCGATATCTGATACGTGATGTTTGCTTGTTGGGAGATGAGTAGCACAGACTTGTCTTAAGAATGGGTTTAGCAGCAATAAATTATATATATGGTGATAGCCAATACCCTCTTCAGGCATAAATTGATCCACAGGTATACATGGCGAGTGATGAGAAGGGTGGGTGGTGAACTGAATGAAAGAAAGGCAATGATTGATTGTGTGTGTGTGGATGAAAGGATGCGAAGATGTGTAATGGATGCAAGAGCTTATAGAGGTTGGGGGAGTGGACTTTCTGACCACTACTTGGTGGTGGCCAGAATTAGGATTCAAGTAAGATGGAGGAATAGAAGAAGAGAAAGACGAGAGGAAGGAGTAGTTGCAAGGAGAGTGGAAAGGTTACAAGAGGATGAGAAAAAGGCAGAGTATAAGAGAGAAGTGGAGGAACAATTGGGCAAATATGAATTGGAGCAGATGGGAGACGTGGAAGGTGTGTGTAGGATATTTACAGAAGAAATATGTACAGCATGTGATGTGGTGTGTGGAAGGAAGAGAAGACGGAGGGGGGTGCAAGGAACAGCGTGGTGGACTGAAGAGGTGAGACAGGCTGTGGCACAAAAGAAGAAAGCATACAA